>NC_141534.1:156827500-157127500 GCF_021556685.1 Rattus norvegicus
GTTGAGTTATAGAGGGACTGCCTGGAGTTTAAGATTAGCCTGGATTATCATATAAACCCTATCTTTTAAAATATAAAGAAACAAACAAAAACCCAAACAACAGAAAAGATTCTGGAGGGATAGTTGAGACAAGTGCCACTTAAGCATAATGACCTGCTAGGCATGGCCACATGTCCCTATAATCCCATTGCTAGGCAGACAAAAATTGATGAGGCTTCCTGGCCAGCCAGTCCATCCGAATGGGTGGCTTCCAGGTGCAGCCAGAGACCCTGTCTGAATAAACAAGACGGAGAGGAAGTGAGCATGAACACCTTTTGCCAACTTCTGGTCTCCACATGTTCCTGCATGCATGAATGCACACTTGGGCATGAGCACACACACATGCACATACACATGCACATGCCAATACCACATGTAAAAAATAAAGAAAAAATTAAATACAGAAAAGAAGAAATGTAGTTTAGTGTTTTGTTTGGGGTGTGTGTGTGTGTGTGTGTGTGTGTGTGTGTGTGTGTGTGTGAGAGAGAGAGAGAGAGAGAGAGAGAGAGAGAGAGAGAGAGAGAGAGAGAGAATGAGAGATGGGGTGGGGAAAGGAGAATGATTGAGACAGTATTGTTATATAATCCAGTCCAAATCCTGGATTTGAAAAAAAATAAGTAGTTCATGTTTCTGAACACTTTCAGAATTGCTAGGATTGGTTTTAAGAGAAAAATTAAAAGTGCTCTCCAAACAGGTCAAGTTTGCATTTGACTTGGATCCTTCAAAGAAAAGTGCCAACTTAACCTTTTACTCTTTTTTTTTAAATGGAAGCCAAATATTCCCTATCAACATTCCTACCACATCCGATCATCTCCATGGTAGAAAGAACACCAAAGCTTGCTGCTGGATGACTGGACTTAATTCTTCACTGTTCCTTCTAGGTTCTGGGTCCTGCAACCCACTGTCTCTGTAGTCATAGGCTTTGAGAGCAGTGAAGGGGCTCCTGAATGTAGGTTAGCATTATTACCCTACTGGTTCCCATTCCAGTTCTCCAGAAGGAGCAATAAGCTGTGTGCTTATTGCTGGAACATTAGGACTCCAAACAATGGACTTATTTGACTAAACATGAATGCTTTATAAAATGATTCAATTCAAGCACGATAGCATGCCCAATTATTGCTACTAAGGACAGTAAACAAACAGGTTTATCAAGTTACAAGGGGTTTGATATGCTCCACATGTCTCACGATTTTGCACTCTTTTGTGGAGTCGGGCAATAGAGTACAATATGATGACCCCCCAATGATTGCATGTGGAAATTGACTATGTGACTTGCTCAACTAGTAAGTTTCACAAAGTGGAAATCAAATGCTCATCCCTAGTGTTCCTCCCCCTGAGATGTGCCAGTGGAGAAGGGCACTTCTGTCATGACACAAAGCTGACATGGAGCTGTGATCATGAGAATGAGATCACACTTTCCCCCATGTCACTTACAACACTCTCTGGAGTCTCCCCATAAAGACCATAAAGAGTGTTAGGCTTCCTCTACAGTTTACAAACCCTTTGCTGAACTTTACCCTCGTGTGTTTCTTGTTGCAAGGCAAGGAGTGGACCATGCACTTAGGAGCAAAGCTCAGTTAGGCCGCAGCCTCCGTGTTAGTGCCGTGTGTTCTTGTGCAGACTCTCCTTGGGTCTGCTGTTCTGGAGGGGCCAGGCAGGTTTCTGAGGGTTCCTGGCACTGATATTTCATTGCTGTTGTAAATAGGAAGAAGACAACAAAATCTTGTGTCAGCCCTTTGCTACTAATACTTCTTGGACATCTTTCTAATTAGGCACCGAGAGTTTCTTGAGCATGGGCAGGGACAGGACCTTGTGGATAGAGATAGTATATACTGGAAAGGGCAGACGGTCACAGGGGTGTGTATACCTCTGACAGGGCCTCATTTGATGTGTTCCACACAAGAAGATTCCACACAGGAAGATTCTTGCTCTGCAACCAATTTGCTTTTGGGCCAAAGGGACTTGTAGGCATGTTTCTGAATCCCTTCTGTTTCTGGGCCATGACCTGGTCTCTGATTTCTGAAAATGATCCTTCTTGGGCTTTGGCTTAACAGCTCCTTTGTAATTCTTCAAAGCTTATCTTTCCTCTTTGGTCAGTTATGGCTAGATAGCTCTGACTTCTTGATCTGGTTCAGCCATTTTACAGACAGGCAGGATGGCAAAGTCGGGAGAGGGGAAATGAGTTACCCAGGACCTCACAACTGCTCAGTGATAAAGCCACGATCTCAGTACAGCACATTATGTCTTAAGCTGTTCATTGAAAATTTTCCTCTGGAACTAAAAAATGAGAGTTTGGTAATGACACGGGGACCTTGGAGCCAAATCTCCTCACCAGTAGTTAATTATCTGTGGCTCGTTAGGCAAAGTCACTTCACCTCCCCTTCGGACCTCAACTCAGACTGAGAATGACCAGGTCCTGACCAAGTCATTTTAAAAACTGCTTCTTCCTCTTCCTGGCATGCAAACATGACAGGGACATTTGAATCCTCCTTCACAGAGATTGTACCTCTCAAAAGCACAGAGAACGCTGGTTAATAGTTTGATTCCTTATTGGGGAATTACTTCCCAAAGTCTCAACTACTTTTAATACAGTAAAATTTAATTGCATTCTTATAAATGAAGGACCTGCCCTTGAGAGTGATGTGAATGGTATTTCAAGATGGTTGAAGACATGACCCTGAGGAATTTACCATCCCCTGGCCTTTATTTAAATCCTCCATTTTAAGGATTATTGATTAGAAGTTTAAAAGTTTAAATTTTGCTGTCCTAACATGATTTTACAGCTTCCGTTCTCTTTCTTGCTAAGAGGAAACAGTAATGTGTTAATTATAGTTAGCATCATTACAAAAGTTAGTCTGCCATTAATATGTATTCTGGAAGTATGTAGGGTGTGTGTGCATGCATGTGTGCATGTGTGCATGTGTGTGTGTGTGTGTGTGTGTGTGTGTGTGTGTGTGTGTGCAGGTGTGTGTGATGATAGGTCAGAGAAAACCCTTGGGTTCTGGCCCTCCACTTGCATATATATTAAGACACAGTCTCCTGTTGCTGTCAGGATGGTATCCTATGAGTGACTGTCCTGTCTTTATCTCCCATCTTGCTACAGAAATACAGGACTTACGGATGTGTGCTTCTGTACTATGCTTTATGATGGTTCTGAGGATTTAGGTCAGACCCTCATTCTTGTGTGGAAAGTGCTTTTCTCACTGAGCCATCTCTCAGCCCCTTCCCATTCCTCAGTGTAGAGTGGTGCAGTCGAATTGTGGTGCTCTTTCCACCTCGGCTCCTTATGTGCTGAGATCCCACCTGTGAATGGCTTTAATATGTAATTCTTTATGGCATTGGGAATGCATCCCTCCCGTTGGCATGAGGATGTCAGTGGAGGGCCCTTGCACTGCTGTCTACAAGGCCAGGCACTGATTCAGAATCCTTGTCAGTAGGGCTGGAGGCAAGGTTTATATTCTTATTGAAGTTGCTTTGCTTCTTTTCATACATCTAATCTTTGAAGTGTTCATATCCAAATCTATACAAATCACCTTGGGGGGGCATAGGTCATATGGTGCTTCTATGTTATATGTTGCCTTCCATGCTGACTTACTGGATGATAAAATGAGCATCATGCAGGAGTGCACAGTTCCTAAGCCACCTAAGCTGTTAACAGTACAATATGGACCTGGTCCCAGGAGAATATTCTCGTACAGCCTCTGGGTTGCACGTGGGAAGGGAACAGCTCCAGGTTATCCTTGACACATATTTGTCTTCTGTGCTATTTCTGATTTCACTCACAAGCACTGGGCTCAAGTTACTGTCATCTTGTGTCCCTAACTTCTGGGTGGAGATGTTTGATAGGTTAACAGAGAAGCAGACACCAAGATAGATGCTTTTCTCTTTCACTCCATCCCTCTGTCTCAGACTTCCATCCTTAATGGGAACATTACTACACACACATGTGTAATTTTAGTCTTTTATGGTTTGAAAATGACACACTGCCGAGGTGGCGTTTCCTGTGTTTTGCGTCACCCTGCCAGCAGGAAATTACTGCACATATCTGTCTGAACACCACACTAGCACCATGTCCTGACCCCCATACGCATACAACCACATCTACAGAGATGGGCTGTTTTTTCTTAACCGCCACCACATCTTATGATTCTCAGCTGCTTCTTTTTAAGTAAAGACAGTTTTCACTGAAGAATTAGCTTCCAGGACTTCTGGTGGCGTTTTCCATGAAAGCAAAATCCTGGGGGCTACAGCATTCAGGGAGTTTCACAGGCATTTCCTTTTTGTTCTCAGAGTAGTGGAGTTCAACCCCCTTCAACAGATGGGGAAATGGAATAGAATAGAGTAAACAGCCTGCAAGATGACAGTCTTGCTCATCCACCAGCAAAGCCTGGGTGCTTTCCTACTCTTTGCTGAATCTCAGGAGACTGTAGGGATCTGTGATGTGCCCACATCCCCCTACATGTATTTCTTATCATTTTAAGGGACATTTCAGTTCACTTTAAAAAATATTTTATTTTCATGTGCACTGGTGTTTTCCTGTATGCATGTCCATGTGAGACTGTCAGATCTACTAGGTAGTTGTGAGCTGCCATGTGGGTGCTGGGAATTGAACCCAGGTCCTCTGGAAGAGCAGCCAGTGCTTTTAACCACTGAACCATCTCTCCAGCCCCTTTAGTTCACTTTCTTTCTAGGTCTGTTGATTTCCAGACTCTCCATCAGTGCGTGAGTCCCTTGGTAGAAAGAATAAAGTGTGACAACTACCTAAGAATCCAAAGTCTTGCTAGGCTTTCACAGGCAGTACAGGAGAGCAGAAAATCAAACTAACTTCTAGGCCCGGCCCTGTGCTACCCTGGGCAAGACTTTTAACTTCTCTGGACTTGAATCATCCCATTTAGAAAATGAGGTCATTTTTAAGTCATAGAATCTTACCATCTTTCCCAGAATATATTGGGGGTTGGGGTGGGATTGAAAGACAGAAAGAGAGAGATGAAATTACATGCTTGTGCAAGCAGACTGTGTGGAAGTTAAACATGGAGGCCTGTGCACTGGAGTGACCCACAGCCTGTGTGCTGCTTGTATATGCACCAGGGCCTTGCATCCGGTTATTAAGATGAGAGGAGATCAAGGTTATAAAGACCTCCAAAGGCTCTATTGCAAAATACTTTTCAACTGACAAAAACAACTAGGTGCTTGCTCTGAAAGGCTGACAGGACGGTGGCCTTTCTGGGCTGAGTGATGTTTTCCCGCCCACCTG
The DNA here is from genome assembly GCF_021556685.1 of Rattus norvegicus. Lineage (NCBI taxonomy): Eukaryota > Metazoa > Chordata > Mammalia > Rodentia > Muridae > Rattus > Rattus norvegicus. The sequence goes on from NC_141534.1 coordinate 156,832,794, forward strand.
CCCACCAGCAGGCATCTTCTCTATGCTAATGTGCATGTGTAGAGAGGGTGGTGGGCAGAAGCAGAGTTAATGCCAAGAAATCTACCTTTTTGCCCCTCAGCTAGATGGTACATCAATTAGAAAATCCAGGGCTACATGGCTCATTCAATTGTAGCTCAGAAGAAAGGAAACATAACAGAACTATTAGAAGAGAAGATTTTGGTACCATCACAGTGGGGCTATTCAAATGACTGAAATTTTTATGAACTTAGTTCTGATGTTACACACATAGAGTCATCTACAGAATGTTACAAGTGACCTCAATAGGAAAAAAGAGAGAGAATATTAAAACCAGTAGCAATAATCATCTTAGAAAATGCAAAAGTGGCCCTCACTAAATTTGAAAGAATTCTCATTCTTTTGCCACTTTCAAACACAAGAGCCAGCAACCCTGTCCTTACCACAGTGCTGACTAATCGCTTCTGGAGCCATGTGTCTCTGAGGGCATGACTCACATAGCCTCTGTGCCATTTGTGCATACACTGGGGCCTTGCAGATGCTTATGAAGATGAGAGAAGACCAAGGCTGCAAAGACCTCCAAAAGCTCTATTGCAAAGTACTTTTTGGTTAGCAAAAACAATCTCATGAAAAGAAACTGGGAGTCACTGCTGTGAGGGTTTGTGGTACACCAATAGGTTACCATATGTCATGGTGTGTTTTTTCCTGTTCTGAGGAGAGATGTGTAGTCGTACCTCATCAGAAACCCTGCCACCATGATGGCTTCCAGTCCCCTGAAACTTGGCAGTGATGGGATCTTCATTATATCTTTTCTTATTCAGACCACGGTGGCTGTTGAACACTTAATTGTTCAATGATTTAGTTAACAAACAGCTACTGGGTATCAATCTCTTGCCAGTCTCTGTGCTTCATGGTGGAACTATAAATTGAATAGGGATGTAAGCCTTGTCTTTAAGGAGTTTGTAGCCTCCAATGATGACTGGCTGAAAGAGATAATGGAGCCTAGGAAAACTGTGTGGATGTGGAAGGGGAGGTATTGTGGGAACAAGAAAAAGGGCAATGTGTCTTTGTGGTGCTCAGGCTTGGTCTGAAGAAGCAGCAGCAGGAGGAATGTGCTGGACAAAAAAGCCATACAAAGACATCCAGAGGTCATCAGCCTCTTTACAAGAGCTGGGCACTGCTAAATACAACCAGGCAAGCATGCCAGTGAATTATCTCAAAAGTCTTCAAGAGGAGGTCTGATCCTCCCCAACTTTATAAGCAAAAAGACTGAAATGTAGCATGGTCCACTACCCTGTCCATTGTCATGTTTGGGTGGAATTTGAGTAAGGCTTTGTTTTGGTTCTGTTTGGAAGAACCTCCATAGTCTTCCAGCCAGACATTTCCACCACTAATACATACAGATAACAGGAGCAGTGTCAGGAACAATAAGTTCAGTATGCTGGCAACTGGGGCTTAGGAGTGTCTTCTGGGAAATAAATCCAAAGAGTCAGTCTGAAGTCAGGTGGTCAGTGGTCTCATATGACATCTGCCTCTGCAAGCACATTGTGTTTAAAGCAAATATATATATTGAATGAAGGCCCTCCTTCCAAGAGCCCAGTCTGACTATGAAAAGGTGGATTTGTTTTACTTCTGTAACTAGACAGAACTGTGGTCCTGCTGGGAGAAGAAAAATTAAGAACTACCACCAGCAGCTCACCGAGGACTGTCTGCTTGGTCAAAGCCTTAGGCAATGAGTAACTATCAGAAGTACTGATTCTTTGGTGGCTCAGGGCTGGGAACTAATGACACTGTCCCTGTCAGGATTTGTAGATCGACTGTTGTGACAATGTGTGACTAAGGAATTGATGAACACTTCTTCCTTGGTGATTGGGAGAGGCAATTCTAGACATATATTCAGTAGACAAAGAACCATTTCCTTGAAGCATACTTAAGAAAGAAGGAGGTATCTTTGCCAGGCCAGGGCAACCACCCTTCCAGTTCCTTCCCCATTGTATCTGTGTGCAGTCCTCATCCCCAGCCCAACAATTACGAGCCCCATTCGCTTTACCTGGCTAAGACAGCCATGCCCATAGACGTCTAAGCTTGAATGAACCCATTTGGATTTGTGCAACACATTGTCTCTCAAGAGTTCTAAGTTTCCCAAGTGCTTTTCATTGGATGTTACTGAGTATATCTCTAAGAGGACAAGGGGACAGGTTTGGAATTCTTATTTTACTCACTAGAAAGATGCAAAGGTTAAACAACTCATTGATTAGAACACCATTTTCCACAACCAACAGAAACTAGGGATGCTTTAGGACAGCACCAGTACGTTTGTTATTTGGGTTTCAGTTGTTTGGTGAGCATGAATGATTATGGTAACTTTAAAAAAAAACAATGTCTGCGCTCATGGGACTTGCCTGTACCTCCCCCGTTTAGCTTGCCTCAGCACACAGATCATCATGCCCCATCGCCATCCAGGATAGTCTCTGAAAAGCTCATTTTATGAGAAGGGAAGAGCCTGGGAATGGTTTGTCACACACTAGTTGTCCAACCAATGCTTAATAGGCCCTTGGCATGTGCAGGGATGGGCTATGTGTTTTAACACACTTCCAGGGGAAACCCTATGAGATGGGGTATTTTCCCCATTTTAGAGCTGAGGGAAAAAGCCAGGGACACTTTCTCCATTACTCCTCTCAAGTGTGTCCATTTGAATAGAGAAGAATGCAACTAGGAAATGGTTCCACTCTTGAGAAATGTCAGGCAGAGAGGATAAGAGCACTGGCTGCTCTCTCTTAGCACCCGTGAGCAGTTCATGTCTATTGTGCATTTACTTACACACAAAACATTCAAACACAGAACGATAAAGTCATTTAAAAAAACATGCTTGACATTTCTGATTCATTTATTAGTCAAAGCAGAACATTTATAAGTCATCTTGGATGTTTGTGGCACATGAATTAGGAAGAGCTTCATTTTGCTTGTGCATTTACAAATTTCTTCACACACAATCACAGCGAACTTGTTTGTTTATTGTGCATTTTCAGACAAGTAAAGTTCTTTTCCCTTTGCAGACACTTGCCTGAAAAAATTAAGGATGACCAACAACTAAAGAACATGAGTGGCCAATGGTTTTATGAAGCTAAGGCAAAAAGACACAAGGACAAAATCCATGGTGCTGACATCATCAGAGCATCCATGAGAAGGAAGAGACTCCCAGCGGCAGGTGAGGTCACAGCTGACATTTGTTTAGGAAGGAGGGTGGGGAAGGGTATGAGACTCTTCACTGAAATCTGCTGAAGGAAATCAATTGTGGCTATGCTCTGCATAGTGTATGCCCTTCTCAGTCAAAATCCTCTTGCCTTGAATTTGGATGGATGAAGGCAGGGCTAAGTGCATGGCTGTAGAGGAAGACAGCTGTTTGGGTACCACTTTATAATGTAGTAGCCTTGGTGCCTGGCGATTATATGCATGCCTTTCTTTAGCTGTGTGTGTGCATACATGTGCAAGCATGCACACAGCATGTGTATGTGTCACTGTAAGCATGTACATGCACAGCTGTGTGAAACCAGGTTTCATATTCAATGATCTTGACACATGATTCTTCTTTAAGCAGCCAAACAGATCACTTAAATGACGATAAGAGTTTATTTATAATTCTCTTTATTTCACCACTTCATATTGTCTGTGTGTTTACAAATTTCTATCTAAGTAGTTTCTATTTAACCCAAGATCAATCGTTGTAAATCTCTGGGTCTAGATTACAGACAAAGAAAAATATCATCTTTAAAGCATTAATATATATTGATTGTTAATTATCTATTTTTAACTGTAGAAATAATTTTGTAAGGTATGTATAATTTTCCTATAAACTTTATTGGGCAACTAGGGTTAACCTGCCAAAGGTCATAGTATTGCTAAATAGCAGAGCTTGGACTGAAAAATCTTTGGACTGTGGCACACTTATTACTGATAACTTTTGACCTCCAAGCATGTAAAGTGTGCTGACTGCAGCTCTCCTGGTTTCCAAGCATACTCAGGCCATGAGAAATCTTGGGTGGTACTGGCTAGTACTGTGATTCTATTTGTAATCGAAGATACTAGACATTTCTGTGGCAAGACCAATAGGGGATAGATTGCACCTTGAAATGCATTTAGAAATTGGAAGCCCCAATATTGTCCCATCTTAACACCAAATAAACATATCCTTGACACATACAATGTGGCCTTAGGCAATTTTCTTGAGCTTTTTAATTTCCAATTTCCAAATTTATAAACGTGGACGACAACTTTCACCATATAGGATAATGTCCACAAAGAACTTAGCACAGTTCTTGGTCACTACTCATCACTCAGCTGATGCTAATTACAGAGATTCAGGTAGAGAAGGCAGGGAATCTTCCTGAAGACATGGCACAGAGGTTTTATGGGGGTGATGACACTTAAGCAGGATGCAGTGAAGAACTTAGAATTTGGACTTGTGGACAGACTTATGAGGCAGGAGAGGCCCTGGAGAGGGACATCCTAAATTAAGGTCATTTGTTTACCTTTGTACCACAGAGTCAAGCATTGTATTTAGCCGGTTATAGGCACTGAGTAAATGCTTGCTAAGGATCCCACTCTGAGCATCTCTTGGCTAAGGATATCCAGTCTTGGATCCACTTCAGGTCAGATTAACCTAAAGGCAGTTAGAACTTTGCTTCAGTGGTCTCTAGGGTACCTGTACCTTTAAAGGTCCACCTATCCTTTTAGGAGACTGGGAAGCAGGGATCTGAAATCAGGGAGATCTACTAACTTCTCTCGCAGTTATAGTTTAGGTCCTGAGACCCAGTGACCGTCATGGCAGTTGGGAGTCCTGAGGTTCAGATTTGAGCCCCTGTGGATAGGAGCCAATGCGAGCAGTATAGAGCGTAGCAATGAGAGGTGACCTTTCTATCCTTATTGTTCCCTGTTTCAGCTGAGCAGAAGAAGGACACAGCAATGAGGACAAAGGAGAGCTGGGTGAATAATGTCAACAAAGACGCTTCCCTTCCCCCAGAGCTAGCTGTTGTGGAAGAGCCAGCAGATGACACAGGTCCAGCAGGCCCAAGGTATGACCCAACTTGTGGGTTTCATGGCTCAATGTGTTGTTCAGGCAAAGGTGGGCGTGGGGTACAGAGGCAGGACAGGACGGGAGTCCTAGGTGTGAGGACGGGTGATGGTTGGGGGAGCTCTGGACTCCAGTGGGAATGGAATCTAGAAAAGTTTCTTTCCTAGCTTTCAGAATTTCCAATAAATCTCAGTCTTGGAGTCAAAATGTTAAATGGTTGTTTCTTCCAATATCAGGAGTGGCGGTTTTCATTTGTACTAAAGATTTTCTTAAGGTAAAGTAAAGGAGTGTATGAGTGCTACAGTTCATTTCAGGGGACAGATGACCCCTGATCACATGGTTACATCTGGCGCAATGCCAGGCAATACAGATAGGATTGATAAGACCGATCAGAACTGGCTCTCATGGATGCAGAACAGTGGGCATGTCATACACAGCAAATGCTCCTTTAAAATGCATTCTCTTCTGTATTCCAGTATTGACTTTTCGATGCTTTTATTCAAAAGTTTTGGATGACATTTGTTGACTTTTATAGGAGGTAACCAGCTGTGGGACTATGTTGCTTCAAAACTTTGGGAACTTGTTGAGTTGCTTTTAGGTACTTAAAGGTATTCTCCTTACCATATTTTTCTTCAGGTCACAGTTAATGCCTTTTGGTAGGGAGAGCAATTGTGTTTTACCTCTACTGTCTCAGTGGAGCCTCATACTGGCATGAAGACCATGTCTTTGGTGGTGGGACACACTGAGTTTAGGTCTGAGACCAAGGCACTGTGGAAGCAGATATTTCCAACAGTCTAAAGTCAAAGAATGATGGGCGTCTAAGATAGCTACCAATGAGCTGAAGGGGTTTGCAACCCCATAAGAAGAACAACAATATCAACCAACCAGACACTCCAGAGCTCCAAGGGACTAAATCACCAACCAAAGAGCACACATGGAGGGACCCATGGCTCCAGCTGCATATGTAGCAGAGGATGGCATTGTGGGGCATCAGTGGGAGGAGAGGTCCTTGTTCCTGTGAAGGTTCATACCCCATGTAGGGAAATGTCAAGGCAGGGAGGTGGGAAGGAGTGGGGGGAGCACCCTCATAGAAGCAGGGGGAGATAGTGCATTTCTGGAGGGGAAACCAGGAAAGGGGATAACATTTTGAAATGTAAAAAAAAAAAATCCAATAAAAGAAAAAAATGTTAAAAAAAAAAAGACAGCTACCAATGGGCATTTCAGAGTTGACTATGAGTAAGTCACACAGGTGAGAAATGAAATACTGACTCAAATAAGGTGTCTGTTAATTAACTATTTTCCATGAGTAATGAGCTTTACCATTTTCCTTCTGGTTGATATGTGATCTTAAAGTAATGCCAACTTAATTTCTTAAGCCTTCCACCAATATATAACAAGACAAATACTCCCTTAACCGCGGTTATTAGGAAACCAAATAGCTAGAAAGTGTAGAATACTTTTTAAAAGTAATTACTTTTTTTTAGCATGCCAACCACAGTTTTACTCCCCTCCCCACCTCCCAGTATTGTCCCCCATCCTACCCCACCATTGAGTCCTCCTTCATTCTTTTTTTTTAAAAAAGGGCAGACCTCTCATGGATATAAACCAAACAGCATGGCAGGTTGCAGTAAGACTAGGTGTATCCTCTCCTATTAAGGCTAGAAAGGCATACCAGTAGGAGGAAAGGGACCCAAAGGCAGGCAAAGTCAGAGACAGCTCCTGCTCCCACAAGAAGACCAAGATACACAACTGTAACATATGTGCTGTAGGTTCCATGTAGGCTCCCTGGTTGGTGATTCAGTCACTGGGAGCCATTATGGGCCTAAGATTCTGTGGGTTTTCTTGTGGTGTTCTTGATGCCTCTAGCTTCTACAATTCTTCCTTTGTCTCTTCCTTAGGATGCCTCGAGCCTAACCTATGGTTTGACTGCAGGTCTCTGTCTCTGTTCCCATCAGTTTCTGGGTAAAACCTCCCTGGTGACAATACATGTAGAACTCTTACCATAGCTCACAGCATGTAGTAAGCATGCTAAGTAGAGATGGTACTCAATGTAGCATTTCAAGAACCTCAGGAACTGGTGATACGCATTCCCCTTGGTGTCCTTTTCAAATTTACTCTTCTCTCATACATTTCATCCTGACCATTGTTTCTGCTTTCTCATCTCTTCCCAGTTTTTCCCCTCTCTCCCCTCTAACCCCAAATCCACTCTACCTTTGCTTCCGTTCAGAAAAAAAGCAGGCCTTTAAGGGATATCAACCAGGCATGGTATATCAAGTTACAATAAGACATTAATACAACAACAACAACAGCAACAACTGAAGCCAAAGCATTAGAAACCCTGGTAGAAAAGACATGGTCATTTAGATACATGACCAAGGTCCTGGGAGCAGATCTTAGAATCTGTGTATGATAGAGGCTGAGGAACATGGAGCACTAACCAGTAGAGGGAATATGAACAACTACAGAAGAAGCAAGAATACAGCTTGGGGCATCAGAGGCAACCACCTCATCCCAATGTTTGATCAAGTGCAGACTTCCTATCCTACTCCCAGGCTCTCACTCCATCTCAAAGGACTTGAGAGGCAAAGCTGCTCAACTCCATTTTGTCATGTCCCCTCAGGATGGAGAGCATTCCCCCATCTTCCTTACTTCCAGGCTAATTCATCTGTGATTTGAACATGCATTGTGTTCTGTGTAGCCTCAGACAGACCTTTTGGATCTTACGTGTGAATTGGAACCAGGTTGCCTCACTAGGATGTTGTGAGAGTAACTGAAATGAAACATGGGAACTGGTCAGCATTTCTTAGGAAGAATAATTGGCACCTCCCAGCTGGCATTACAATTACACTATTATATTACGTGGATTAAGTGTGGCTGAGAAGGCCAGCACGCAGCTGCTAGGCGTTAGCAAGCACACTTTGCTCAGTTAAGGCCAGTTGTGTGAGACGTGGCATGGGTGGTAATCAGTCAGCTGTACTTCCTCCTCTCCGTGTCAGAGGCCACCATTTTTCTTAGAGTCAATCTCCTCCAATGCCACCCACTTATGCTGTTTAACCTTTGTGAACTGGGTGTGTTGAGTGTGTTTTGGGGCCTGTATTTATAGGCCAAGTGGTTTTCAATAGAAATGACTCAGCACCTGTCAATATTTTCTTAGCCAGGCGCGAAGAGTTGGGGGATGGGAGGCTGGGCAGTGCAGTTTCTTAATGAGGCATGGTAACAAGAGCCTTTATTGTGTCGTAGACACGAGACTGTGGGAGCCCACTCATAAAATGCTACGGGTGATCAACAAGCAATAGGACATGGTCAACCACCTGTGTTCTTCATGAGCTCACCTTTGTTTACAGCTGTGGCACTAGGAAGCTCAGAAAGGTTTACAAGCAGAGAACGTTGTTCCCTGAAGAGCAGCTGAGAATCTGGTCCCCAGCAGCTGGAGTCCTGGCCACTAACTTAGCTGGACGGTGTTTGCTGAACTTCAGAAACTGTCGTGGTGTATTTACCACTACACGGTGGAAGGCCTGCTTCCTTTGCTTTCAAATGTGGATTTCCAAATATCACAGGCTGATGCTTTCTGTAAAACATTAAATGTAAAAGAACACAGTAGGTCACTGTCAACTGGGCATTTTGAAAACTTGCTATAAATGGTCCTGAGCATGCTCAGTCCATGTATTTACATCACCATGAATTAGTGATAAGCAATAAGCGCATCATGGGTCACTGGCCCATGAACCCCACATCAATAGCATAGCATATCCCCTCCTAAAATCATCGCTGAGCACGTATACACAACAAGCCATAGGACATAGCTTAGTCAAAGTGAAGCATACAGAATAAAGACCAGAGAAGCTCTTCCCTCTGTATGTCAGAGCCCTGCCCATAAGTGAAGTGTAATATATCCTGTCTGGCATGGGAAGCCAATCTTTGTTATCTAAGATAATAATGTGTTCCCTGAAACAAGTCTGAAGCCCTGGGTATCACCGCGAATCTAATAGGTGTCTACTGACCAGAGCCTCTGATGTCTCTGCTACAGGCACTTCTTTAGCTCAAATGAACCTAGAAAAGGGTGGACCTTTTAATTTCTGTCTGTCTGTCTGCTTGCCTGCCTGCCCCCCACCTCTCTGTGTGTGTGTCTGTCTGTCTGTCTGTCTGTCCGTCTGTCTTCTCCTTTGAGGCCACCTTTGGAGATTACCCTCTGACGGTTTAGAGTTATTCCCTCTCTAGAGCTGCAGAGATACCAACTGAGACATCTAAAATAACAAATACTGCTCAGATGCATTCTAAGCTGCCAATTCTTTTTCTCTTCTAGTCCCTTATCCTCTTCCCTGTCACCCACCCTTCAGATGCCTATCAGTGTCACCCTTTCTCTTGGAGGGATGAATTATATAAAATAAATTATAAAGAATACTTGACTTTCCCCCAGTACTAAGCCTATATACTTATTACTAAGTAATAAGCCTTGGTACTTGGAAGTTTCAATCTCCTTTCTTTTTCTCAACAGTCACCTTCCTGAAATGTGAATACAAACATATTTGTGCCATCCTACTGGGTAGGCCAGGTGGTCCACATCCCTTGTGTAGCAAAAAGAAGTTTTATCCAGGCAAGATTTAGATATCTGAGAGGTCCTTGCCATTGTACCATGAAAGCTTTATTAGAACTGATGGTTTATAAGATTTAAGAGTTGTTTTAAAAACTTCATAAAGGTGAACATCTTCAATCTAGCAAGACAAATTCATAGGAGGACCATGGAAGGTAGTGGTCATCTCAGTGCCTTGATATCTTGTAAGAAAGGGACCCCAAAACTAAATGTCATCCATAGAAGTCAGTAACTACTTTAATTGTAGCCACTTTGACAAATGAGAACCACAGGTAAAAGAGTTAGGACGTATAGGATGCAAAGAAAAAATAGAAGGAAGAGACTATAAATAGGTATGCATGGTGAAGACATAGTCACTAATTCACAAGTTGTCTACACCTACTTGTAGGATATGTATAGGAATAAGGTATTTAAATATGCATCTTTATGAGTCATTGAGAGCACCCATTTAATGTCTTGCATGCATCTAGTAGAGTAAGAAGTTCTTTTAGGGGTACTAGTTCACTTTCCAATCAGTGGTTTATTCCGTCAGTCAACACTCTAAGTATTTGTCACATACAAGGTGGTAGCAGGGAATTCAAAGGTGAATGAGGTTTGCTCCGCCCTGCTCTCAACTTCTAGGAAACCACTCTCTGTAGAAGGGACTGACTATAATAATAGTATTTACTTTTTACGTTTATTAATCCAATGCTGTATATTGAACCCAGGGTATTGTGTATGTTAAACAAGTCCCTTTATTACAGAACTGCAGTCCCAGTGTGGTTTTATTTCATTTTATATTAGAGTCTTACTAAGTCGTCCAAGTTAGCCTTGAACATACTCTGTGGCTTAAGCAGATCTTTAATCAGTGGTTTCCCTGCCATGGTTGTCTGAGTAGTTGGAATTGCAGCCCTTGGCTACAAGGCCTAGTTGGTAGCAGTATTGAAAAGGCAGAACGCAGACAGCAGTACTGATCCTATCCACCATGGGGCTGGGGTGGAGGGATTGCAGAAGTAGTCTGAACATAGTCACATTTAGGATGATTCTTGAAGAATGATAAGGCTGTATTAGATGGGACAGTTGTTTAGATAGGGTGTTCTGAGCTTCCCTGGTTTGCTGGGGAGTGGATGTGGTTTGGTGCAGCAGGTCAGGTACGTGTGGTGGATAAGAGTGTGTAAGGAAGAAGCTAGCAAAGTTTGAATGCAGACCAAGAAGCTAGACTCTTTGTTGTTAATCCATGAGGTGCTACCAAATGATTCTTTTCTCTTTACTTCTTAGAGCAATTTTGTGGTAACTGCATGCAGACCTGGGCTAGATAGTCCAATGGGGGATACTGTAGTACTTTAGGTGAGAGATGGGGAGATACTAATAAGGGAATGGAGTTAGGATAGAATGTGACAGATCCATAGATCATTAGAAAGACACTGTGGTATTTGTTAGGGACACAGACATTCTCAATGATGCACACAGAGCTACTTGAGAGAAGGTCCTCACTATGGTCCTCAGCTCTCTTTCCTCTAGGAAGCAGACAATACCTGAAGAGGGACATTTAGTCCATGAAGTTACTTTTAGTTCTTCCACAGTGCCAAGTAAATAACTTCTGAAATGAATGAAGGTAGGAAGGAAAATGAGTGAATGAGTGAACAAAAGAAAATAATTTATAAGATCCTGAATTATTAAGTAAAGACTAAATGGTGTGGGAGGATATGGGCGAAAAATAAATCAGTAAGTAAATTAATGAACGAATGCAGAGTTTGGACTCCAGGGGTAATAAATAAACAAACAAACAAACAAACAACAACAACAACAATAACAAACAAAAAGAAAGGAGTAGAAAGAAAGAAGAACCTAAAACTATGGGTAACAATGAAATCAGCAGTCTCCAGGTTGCATCGCTTCGCTTTTAAGAACCTCTTTCTTGAGAAGAAGGATGGAGAGAGCATCAGACCTGTCATAGGTCAGCTTATACAGGCACTGTGGTGCTCGGAAGGGCATGAAAGCATCCAGTAACACAAAGTGTACGGGTTGCTTGCATGTGTGGGTTCCTCGGCATTGACAAGCAGACAAAGATGAAGGAGGTTTGAAATGCATATCCTCTTGAATATGCATAACCCTGAGATTGGAGCATTGAGGATGGAAAGCTGGAAATTATGGAGTGAGAGGAGAGGTTGACTGCTCTCAGGATGTGTGTTGTCCATAAGCTACAGTCTCTCTGGAGAACATTTCCCAAATGGGTTGAGGGAGGCTAGCCCTCCCTACGGTATTTCATTCTCTGACACTGGCACATTTTCTTCTGAACTGGAAAAGAATTCAATTATTTCTTCTGAAATAATCAAAAAGGTCAACTTCCCAGCATCCCATTCACCTTTGGTTAGGGAAGAATTAGATGCTGTTTTGTATATTGGTGTAGTGAACCAAAGTGGCAGGCATCTTCCTTCACTCCCTGTGTTTCCCTAATGCTCACTCTGCCACCAACCTCCCCCCTACCCTCTGTGGAAAAAAGAGCCAATAAACCCCAACTTCATCTGCAGCTCTGAAATTCTATTACTTTATCCTAATGATGGCTTTCCAGGATGGCTTTTCTCTGTGTATATCCATCTCCATCTACCAGAAGAGTTAGCTATTCGCTAGAACCCTCAGTAATAGGGTCAGTATAAGAAACCAGCTTGCTCTTGAAGAAAATAGGGATAAGTCAACACATTTGTCCCTCCCCGAGGCCCCTGAAGGCTTGATAGAAAATCCAGTCATAAGAAAACTTCATTTCTAAGACGTCTGGCCCACAGAATCATTTATATCGCGCTCTCAAGAGCTCTTATCAGGTTTTAGATTTACTCCAGTCTGTTATGGTAGTAAAAGCTCTTTAGGCACACCACACTGCCTGCTACTCGGATGGGAATGTGTTGAGCAAGTCTGTAGTGTAGACTGTTCCAGTGTTGAAAGAAGTGTGTGAGCTCACGAAAATACTGCCGACCTGAAGGGCTTAGAGTACATATTCTAACTCACTCCCTTTGTCTCTGGCTTATTTCTTCATATGTTTGTTAATTTTTCGTAGCATCGCTGAGTACCACCACATACCAAGCACAGAGCCAGCCCATGAGGGAGACACATAACAGCAGCCTCCATGGAACTTAATAGCCCCGAAGGAGATAAGGATACTTTTTAAAAATCAAACTAATCACTTACAGAATTTCTTTCTGGTTCTAGAACTAGGACTAATAACTAGTGTTCTAATAATCTTAACATGCCTTTTTTTCCCCCCAAGTGTGACGTCTGGTATCACAGGTCCTTTTTGAAGAATGTGTGGAAGAAGAAAGTTACAAAGCACAGGTTGTGGAACTTGAGTTTCTTCCCAGTTTAAAGATCTCATCAAGAATTTGGGCATGGTGGCTCAGACATTTAATTCCAGCACTTAGGATGCAGAGGCAGGTGGATCTCTGTGAGTACCAGACAAGCCTGGTCTACATAGAGAGTTCCAGAACAGCCAGGGTTACATAATGAGACCCTGTCACAAAACAAAATAAAACAAAACAAAAAACCAAACAAACAACAAACTTCATGTGGAATATACTGAGCGTCTTTTGTGTTCATGACGGAGTCTACCTCTCTCTGGGATGAGTGGGATTCTAAGGAACAGAATATATGCTACGTGACCATTAAAAGATTAGGATTTTAGGTAATATAAATCTTCTGTGTAGAGATCTGATCTCATGATGCCAAGCAGGAAGCAAGTTCTTCACACAAAGTGCCAATAAAACATGTAATAATGAGACAAATGATGCTACAGGGGGAAGATTTGCACTGTGGCAGTGACTGGACTGGCTGTGGCAGACAATGCAGTGCAGAGTGGGGTGGAAACCACCAAGAGTCACAGGAATAGGTCAACTGCTCTGTGTAACAAGAGAATGCTAGGACAGACTTCCCCTAAGGGGGAGACTGGCTTCAACTCTAGTAAGTAGAGTCATAATCAGGATGAACAACTGGGGCCTCTGGAGCCTAGATGCAGAGGTCAGTAGTATAGAGGCCCTGCTTATCCTTTGGGTTTGGGGAGTGGGAAGGATCAAGATGTCAAAAAAACATGTCTGCCCCTTGGGGACGCCCAACCTCTGTGTTTGGGTCAGATCCTCTGATTATCTTGCTGCTTTACTTTCTAAGGGAGATCATTTACATTGAGTCAGGTATCTGATGTATACTGTTCATCATATTTCACACCGGCTCATTTTATAAGGGATTTATTACATCTATCTCCCCTTTCTTCCCTCAAAACCCTCTAATATAGTCCCCCTTTGCTCTCTTTCAAATCCATGACCTCTTTTTCAATTGTTGTTGCCTATGTGAATAAACAACCTGCTCAGGCTGTTTAATGTTACATGTATGTATATGGTTTTAGGGCTGACCCTTATTGGATAACTAACTGGTACTCTTCCGTGGGGAAGAGTATCTCTCTTGTTCTCAGCATTCCTGTGCAGGGTAGGCTTGTATGGCTAGGCTTTCCCTAGCCATGTTAGCATGTCCATTTGAGCTGCTCTTCTTGTTCAGCTCATGCTTCAGAAGCCACACTGCTAAGACTTCATGGGTGTAGCCTCTGGAGACATGATCTTATAGCAAACTCCCTCCATGTCTCTTATAGTTTTTCTGTCCCCTCTTCCACAGTGATTCCTGAGGATAAGGTACAGAAGTTGTGTTACAGATACATCAACCGGGCTGCAGAATTCTGCATTTTGACCTGTTATGTTTTTCTGTAATAGCCTCTGTTTGTTACAAAGGACTTTGCCTGGTGATGGATGAAATGTATCTGTGGGTATAAGGACAAATAGTTAGACTATAGCTAGGGATTGTGCTAGTTTAATAGAGTGGCAGTAGTGGGTTCTCCTCCAAGACCCATGACCTCACCAGCACTGGGTAGTTGGGTGGGTTTCCCCTCCCAGCTTCTTAAAGTGGCACAGGAGAGAAATGGTTTCTTAGTTCTGAGGTGTTGGCCTTTCATTGTGTGACCCCAAGTTCTATCAGTGGCTGTGCTGCTTTTTGACATGTTGCTGTTACACAACTTAATTTGGCTTTGTGTCCAGCTAGCGCAGGAATAGATTTCCTATAAGGGTTTCTTTCTGTCCAAATTCTGGTTCCATCACAAGTTCTTCCTGTGTTTTCCATTTCATACATCCTATCCCCTTACTTTGCCTTTGGGCTGTAAATGACAACTTCTCTGCTATACTTTACTTTTGGATCAATAGGAGAGGTGATAGAAGAAAGTATGGCTTTCTGGAGAGCTTAGTACGTGAAAAAAATAGCAGTTCAAGTACAGAAATGAAACCGCAAAATAGCTAGCCTTGGGGTTTAGTGGCGGCAATCTTGGGCAAGGTTCCATGGCCCTAGGGTGAATTGTTTCCTTGCCTGGGCTTTCTGTTCCTCGGCCAGGAGGGGAAAAGCCATCACCTTCAGAGGATTTTTCTCAGCTTTTGATCCTGACGTCACTAAGAACCGATGGAGATTAACAGGGAGGAGCGGTTCCGCCAGTAGTGACTTCATTTTTTATGTCTACGGCAAAGCTCCTGGCATGAGCCTCCTCAGCAAGCTGACTTCCCTCTTGTCCTGGGATTCTGTGACCCACTTTCCTTCTTACTCAGAGTCAAGGGAGTGACCTGCTCAACTCATCATGCTCTGTGACTGCTTTGTTTACTTTCACTCCTGGGCTGAGGGCTATGACACAAAGCCAAATTAAGTTGTGTAACAGCAACATGTCAAAAAGAAGCACAGCCACTGAGAGAACTTGGGGGCCACACAGTGAAAGGCCAACACCTCAGAACTGAGAATGGTTAGAGAATCCTGTGGACTTCTTTCAGCCAGCTGAAGTCATCTACCTACCCAGCACTTTCTAAATGGCCTTCTGCTATTTTATTCTTTGTACCTGAGTAAGAACTCATCTATTAACTTGGGATGAAGGTCATAAGAAATTGCCCTAACCCACCAGCCATTGTGTATCTGACTTAGTCCTTCTATCTCCTTGGCAGGTCACTTGCCTTACTGTCTCTGCTTCAGTTGTGCTTTATGTGCATTAGGGGAACCAGCCTGTGGAATCAAGATTTCGTGACTGTATTTCACCCATAAAGCCCACTGCTCACTTTCTAACTTGTACCTTATCTTAGATTTAAGTTTGAAATGAGTTCATTTCTGCAAGGTTAAACTGTGAACCTCTTGTGTGCCTGTACCCTGGACATCGTCAAGGACCCTAATAGCTGCTTATGTCCTCTCTCATGCTGCCCTTACCTCTTTGTCCCACCGTTGCCCTTGCTTCGGAGCCCAGCTTCTTCTCCCTTCTAGAAGCTTCATCTTATAAACGTCTCCCTTTTTCTTGTCTCAAAAGCTCCTGCCAAGACTGATGCTTCCTACAGGGTGGGGCTTTATTTTCTGAGTGATGGTTTCTTTTGCAGTTCCAGTGTGGTGGATCCAGCTTCCAGTGCGATTGAAAGGTCCCAGGAAAATACGAGGACTCCAGCTGTGTCTCTGCCCAAGGTAGATTGAGCCCAGACAGTTATAATCTCGTTATTGGCAGGAATGCCAATTTTCCCATTGGGTCAAAGCAAAACAAAAATACTGAGACTCCTGTAATTCATTGTGTGGCCCAGGTGTACATAATTTGGCTATTTAGTTTAAGAAGTCATTCCTGTGGTGGATAAAGTTGATAATTATTATGTTTGTGTTGCTAAAGGCACAGATTTCTTTCTGGCCTCATGAGTTAAGCAGTTTAAGGGCAGAAGAGATGGATGGCCTCAGTGCTGAAGAGAGTTCACTGTTTATACTTTTTTTTTTTCCTGCCTGTAACTCCAGCTCTAGCGATTCAATGCTTCTGGCCTCTGTGGGTACCTGCATGCTCATCTACCCCACCCCCACCCCACAACATATACATAATTAAGCCTTAAAATTGTTTTAAAAAGAGCCAGGGGGTGAGCCATCATTTAATCCCAGGCCTTGGGATGAGTAGAGGACAGACACAGTAGGATCTCTATGAGTTCCAGGCCAGCTCGGTCTAGATAGCTAGTTCTAGGCCAGACAGAGAAGTATAGTGAGACCCCAGTAAAAAGTTAAATGTAAACATCCTATATGGTATTGCCTTTCTTAGGCTATGGAATGTGGCTTCTCAGCTCTCCCACAGTCCTTATTTTTAAGCATAGCTTCCTGAATGTCTAGTAGAGGTCGGTTTCCAGGGGGAACTGACTATTTGTAAGACTACAAACAGTAATAATTTTATAGACAGTTGTATTAATATGAAAAATCAGAGGCAGGAATATTGGGAAGCATAAGACATTTTATAGCCTGTGTAGGAAGGCCCTGTCTCAGAACAGCATCAAACCCAGTCTGTATGTACTTATGACTTTGTCATCAGAGTTGTCCATAACAATGACTGTGAAGCACTTCAACATGACTGAAGTCATCATTCAAGTAAATGTCAAAGAGCTGTTCTTTGGTGTAGTAAGTTGTGTGGTAGGAAGTGCCCTGATGGGAATCTGACCTAATTAGAAACCTAGGATTTCCTTGCCCTTGACTGAGTCTTTGCTTCTGGTCTAACTCAAAGGACTTTGGCAATGCATATACTTTATACAATTGTACCTGTGTTTGTGAATGAGGTATAGTAATTTTATGCTAACCGAACTAAACAGTGGCCTTAGGTCCAAACATGCCTGGATTGAACTGGTTAAAGCTATCAAGTATGTGTGTTCATAAGCATTTGCTAGTGCTGAGTTGCTGCTATGACATTTAAACCAAGTTTAATAAACAATATTTTCCCCCAGCAAAGGAAGAATCCATTCGACAGCCTCGAGACGCCAGAAGATCTCTCATCGCAACAAACCAAAACCAAGCAGTCAAAAACTGGAAAAGCTGGTTTATTTCAGATTTCAAAAGAGGGTAAATATTATTTTCCTGGCCCAGCTATTTTTATCTTTGTTATCTGTGGACAGGGGGAAATGCTCAGAGTTCCTTTCACTAAAATAACTCCCTGGAGAAAGTGAGAAGTCTTGATGGTTTTCTCCTGCTGCTCTGTCCATTGTCTAGATATTAGGAGCTGAATGTCTGCACATTCCAGTCCTGTGCCTGCCACGTGCTCTGTGACCTCTGTGCTTTGAGTTCCCTCAGCAGTGACATGGGAAAGTTTTGGACTGGAGGCATGCAGTCTTCCACATAATAGTACTTCTTGTATGCCTTCCATGTGCCGACATGTTTGTCTGTTTAAAAGAAGTTGACAAAAAAATGTGAAGTTGTCTCAGGAAGAAATGATAAGGCTTTCTTCTCAGGAGCATTTGATCAAGTGTGTGGTTTGACTGAGTGAAATTTGCCACTTATGGAAGTTTACATGCCAGGAAGAGAAAATTCTGTTCCTTCAAAAGCAACTGTAAGAAGATGTCACTCACTGAAATTCATCAAAGATGAGAAACAGTTGGACAGTGACCTTGAGCCTTCAGTTAGCCTGTCTTAATATGTTTCCCATCAGGTACACTTTACAATACGCAAATGTCATGTAGGAATTGAAGCCTGTTAGCTGTTTTTAAACTTTTTTGATAAGACATTAGTTTTAGGTATTGGGGATTTTTATTTTAAATATTGAGTTACTTTTTATGATTTTAAAAGATGGTGTTTGTATTTTCCTTTCAGTCTCCTTTGAGAAATTAAGAAAAACTTTTTAAAGATTATTTTATTCATGTTTGGTACCCTCAGAGTTCAGAAGAGGGCACCAGATTCCCTGGGAACTGGAGTTACAGATGGTTGTGTCCCCAAGTGGATGTTGGGAATTAAACCAAGGTCCTCTGTAAAAACAAGTGCTTTTCACCACTGAGAGATCTTTCTAGCCCCTACAAACTCTGTTTTAAAAGTTTTTATAATCAGTATAAAGTATCCCAGGGATTAAACCACTACCCAAAGACTATACATGGCTCCAGCTGCATAGGTAGCACAGGATGGCCTTGTTGGGCACCAATGGAAGGAGAAGCTGTTGGTCCTGCCAAGGTTGGACCCCCAGTGTAGGGGAATGTCAGGGGGCAGGAAGGGGGGTGGATGGGGAGGGGAATGGGATAGGGGCTTTTGGACAGGAAACTGGGAAAGGGACTAGCATTTGAAATATAAATTTAAAAATCCAATAAAAAATTAATGAAAAATAAAGTATCGCAAAGTAAATAAAGCACAGTAATATTTTCAATAATTTTACATACAAAATAATACAAAAATAATCTTGTTAGGACATTTTACACATACATTTCACTGTATCTTGCTTGCATTAATCCCCACTACCTTGCCCCATTCCTCCCATTCCTCATTAGTTCTCCCACTTGCTAAAAATAACCCCCTTCAACCTTTATGTCACACACACACACACACACACACACACACACACGCACACACAGACACACACACCTTGATTTCACATAAGAAAAATATGTGATATTTTTGCTTCTCTCTATATTTTCTCTCTCTCTCCCCTTTCTCTTTAAACCTCTCTTTATATAGTGCCTCTTGTACTTTCACATCTTGTGTGTGCACACATATAGAGGTCAGATAGCAACTTGTGGACTTGGTTCTCTCTGTCTACTTCTTATGGATTTCAGGGGATTGAACTCAGTTTGCCAAACTTGAGTGGAAAATGCCTTTACCCTCTGAACCATCTTATCAGCTTTTGTACATCAATTTTAAGAGAAGACATTGTTTACAATAACATTTAACAGAATGTATATACAATACCTATATATGTCCTATTCCCACATGTGCAGATCCTCCCCCATGATTAGTATCTGCTACTACAGTGGTATGCTTTTTATAACTATAAAAGTGTGACTACTTCTCTATTACTGTGAAGTGATGCCATTATCGGGGCAACTTATAAAAGAAACCATCTAATTTGGAGGCTTGCTTACAGTCACAGAGAGTGAGTTCATGATATCCTGGTGGGAACATGGCAGTAGCCATGGTGTTGGCACAATAGCTGGGAGCTATGCCTTACTGAAAAGTAGGGGAGAGAGATAGAGATAGAGATAGAGATAGAGATAGAGATAGAGATAGAGAGAGAGAGAGAGAGAGAGAGAGAGAGAGAGAGAGAGAAGAGCTAACTGGGAATGGGTGGGCTTTTGAATTTCAAAGCCTATTCCCAGTCACACATTTCCTCCATCAAGGCCACACCTCCTAATCCTTCCCAAACAGTTCCACCAAGTAGGCAGAAAACATTCAAATAGATGAGCCTGTGTAGGCTTCTCTCATTCTAACCACCATACCACACAGACAAGCTACTTTGAAACATCTTTGTCATCCAGAGTCAATAGTTCACATCAAGGATTTACTGTTGGTGTTCTATCTTCTGTGGCTTTGGACAAATGTTTAATGCCATGTATTACCATTGCAGTATCATAGGATAATGTTTTTACTATAAAAGTCATCCGTGTAGTGTGTAATATACTGGTCTGTAAGTGCTTTCCCTATCAGGTCTGCATTTATGCAGCTTCCCTTACTATCTTTAATATTCCCATAGTGCTTACTAGATGCAGACTAAACTTAGGTCTCCTTTAAATTGTAGAGTTGCTCTCCACTTAATATATTGCCTAATATGTTTTAATTTTCAGGTGGGTTGTCAGAATCAAAAGAAAAGCCATCTATTCCAGATATGTCATGTCAAAAGTCAGAGAAACCAAAGCAACCTGTATCCATGGAGACAGAAAATGCGTCTCTTATCAAAGCTCCAATCCCCAAAGCCAGAAAACTGATCTACAAATCAAATGACTTAAAGAACGACGATTACCTGTCTTTTGCTGGACAAAGGAGGGACTCCCTGAATGCGAGAGGGACTCCAAGAGGGATCCTAAAGCGCAACTCCAGTTCCAGTAGCACGGACTCAGAGACTCTCCGTTTAAATTACAACTTGGATCCGAAAAACAAAATCCTATCACCTGGCCTCACCATCCATGAGAGAATTTCTGAAAAGGAACATTCTTTAGATGATGACTCTTGCACAAACTCACTTGAGCCCTTAAAGCATGTGAGATTCTCTGCCGTGAAGAATGACCTTCCACAGAGTCCTAGACCTGTCCTTGGCCAGGAAGTAGGAGAATTTACTGTTTTAGAATCTGACAGGTTGCAAAATGGAACTGAAGATACAGGGGACATAGATGAGTTTCAGGATCACCCAGAGTTCTCCCACAGAAAACCTTTGTCTCTTTATCAGTCAGTGACAAACCCAAGAATTTCGGAAAGGGAAACAGAACAGCCGATGTCTTCTGGGTCTATTCCAAGTGAGGAGATCTCTTGCCATTCAGACATTCTACCCACAAGACCTCAGTGTGTGGAGAGTTCATCCATCATCAGTGAACAAGATAAATCATCACATTTTACAAAGCTTCAATCAGAAATGTCCAAAAGCCCTGAGGGTAAGAGTTGCCATTGCAAGTTACAAAAGCTGACCTCACCAGACAAGCTGGTGAAATGACCAGACCAGCCATCCCTGTAGAAGATCAAGGTTTTGTTTAAGCTTGCCAGCTACATTTCAAATAGCTGCCATTTGGTGACTTTCCTAAATCATCACCATTGTCAAAAGAATCAGGATAGCACAGTGTCTAGCTTATGTTTAATATGAGTTCCCTTACAGTTGATCCTAAAAATATAAAATAAAAAATAAATGAAATCAGCCAGGAATGGTGACACAGGCCTTTAGTCCCACCACTTGGGAGGCTAAGGCAGGAGGATCTCTGTGAGTTTAAAGCCAGACTGGTTGACATAGTGAGTTCCAGGAAATTCAGAGCTGCCTCTGTTTCTGTTTTAAAGAGAAAAAGAAAGAAAGAAAGAAAGAAAGAAAGAAAGAAAGAAAGAAAGAAAGAAAGAGAGAGGTGAAAAAAGAAACCACATGTATAGATAACAATGTTTTGAGTTAAATAAAAATGAGTATAGAGAGTAGATAGTAAATGAACTATGAAATGTTTGCATAAACACATCATTATTTCCTAGTTTAGGGCTATGAAACTAGACTTATGAGGGAATGACCTTCAAACTACCTTCTCCTGTTCCTTCTAGCTTTTTTACATCATTGTTGGACCTTGAAAAACATAAATTTGAAATGTAATATTTTGTACCTTCTCACATCTTAATTACATCTTCATCTGATCCTGGGATGTTTTTAAAGTCATAAGATTTTAAAAATGGCCGTAATAAGTTACCTCTTCGGTTGTTGACATTAGGCCAACGCTGAAGAACATTAGCTTAACCCTGTAGCTCCATACATGTCTGAGTCAGTCACTCACTAAGAGACAAGACTCCTTTGCTCTTTGCCCATTTAAATTATTTGAATATAATAGAACTCTTTTTTAGAAAAAAAAAAACAAGTGCTTCTTCAAGTAATCATATAATTCATGTGAGAAGAAATTACTGATGATTGCCCAAACATTAGCTAGTATTTATATGGCATTTACTTAAATCAGTGGTTCTCAACTTTCCTAATGCTGTGACCTTTTAATACAGTTCCTCATGAGATGATGCCCCCCCAACCATAAAATTATTTTGTTACTACTTCATACTATAATTTTGCTACTGTTATGAATTGTAATGTAAACATCTGACACAGAGGGTATGGATCATGACCCACAGGTGAAGAACCACTGACTTAGACGTTTATCTTAAGGATGAAAAATGTCCAGGGATAATATTTCTCTTTGTTATAATTTATAAGGAGAACGTGACAAGACTTCCTTGTCCTGAAACTACACCTGCTTCCTCACAGGCTGTCCTTGGAACTTTGCATTTAGTTATTTGTTCTGTTAGATTTTACAATCATGACTGACTATTTTCATTTTTGGAAGAAAATACAGTCAGCAAAGCTCTTTCAGATAGGCTAATAGCCTTCCTAGTCTCAGAGAGTGCTTACATACAAAGGTATGCCCATTCACTAAGAGCCCTTCTCACTGCTTGATTATTAAAATAATCTATACATTCAAAGACCTCCCTATAAGCACGTGACCCCCAAGGGCTTGGCTTTAGTTACAGCTTCAGTACAATCAAGACTTAGCTTATGTTCACAATGACAAACAACACAAAAACATTCTTTGGAGAGAAGGAAATATTACTCATTATAGAATTTTTAAAGAAATATTCATATTTTAGTGTAACAGCTTTATATTTAAGAAGAATCATATACACACACGATTTTAAAAGTTCTCATTTGTGATATTGCTGTTCGACGATAACTTTTGGTAACTGGTAGTTATATACACTGCCAAAAAATTTAGGTACGTATGTAATTCATAAAATATATTTATAATACCCTGACTTTTTAAGATTTACTTTTAATTTTGCATGAGTATTTTGCCTGATTCTGTGCCTATTCACCATGTTCTGCAGGCCAAAGAGGGTGTCAAATCTTTGAACTGGAGTTACAGATGGCTTTGAGCCACCATGTGGATGCTGTGAATTGAACCCAGGTTCTCTGGAAGAACAGCCAGTGCCCTTAACCACTGAGTCATCTCTAACCATTACCTACAAAACTTTGTTATTTTAGCCAAGAGTTTTTTTACAAATGTTTTCCTCATTATTAGTCTGTAAACAGACATATAATTCTTTAAGACTTTCACAATTATTGACAAATATTTAATGATACGATATGTACTTAAGTAAGAAAGCTGGTATCTACTACGTATTGGTATTGTGCGAGTCTCTTATGTTTTTGCATTTAGTCAGAGTTAATTAAAATTAAAGATTTAATTTTATAAACTGACATGTTTTTATTGATCTGAAAATGTGGCCGACTGTAAAAATATTCAGCTCATCTTATGTTAGGAATACCCCCCTGAATTTCAAAGAAAATTAGCATTTTAAAGAGAAGTCTTAAAGCACATGAGCCTTTACTAGTGTAAGTAAATGCCTAATGAGATCTTACAAAATGCCCGTGCACCTTGTAATTGTGGCTCAAAAAGACTCTAACCACCTTTCTTTAGACCCCTAACCATTGCTTAGCTGACAACAGGCAGCCAGCTCAGTTGACTTGGCTTACTTAACTACAGACTCCCGACAAGTGGAAAGGAAATGAGACACAATGGAGGAGGCTGCTCTGATTAGAGTCTAAAACTCCAGGATGCAGACCAATCACCAGGACAGCTGTTAGTCAAGATTCCTGGGCCCTGGTTTCAGAGATTTTTGATTTAATACATCAGGAGTTAGGCCCAGGAATGCGAAGATTCTCATTTTCTTATCCAAGTGTTCTGGAAAGAATTCATTGTTTAGTCTTACTTGAAAGTTGTTTTTCTAACTCCTGAACCGCCTTTAGTTTGTGCTTCTCAAAGCTTCCCCTATGGCTTATGACAACTCCCTTTGGATGAGCAAAGCCATAAAACCAGTATGACATCCACTGCTGGATTTTCAGTTTTATGCAAATACTTGAGAGTTGGAGATTAATACTTAAATATAACGTGGAGCAGAATGCAAAGTTCATAGGATTTTTAAAACATATATACTATGGACTCTAATAAAAACTTTTCAAGTACCTCTTCACACTACTTGAAGGGGTCTACATTTGTTTTCCTCTCCTGTTACAAGGTATTTTTTTGCAGAATAGTTAATAAGTATACCTTATACTAAACTCCCTGAAAGATGTTGTACTGTGGAAAGTGCCCTTTTTAGAACATAGTATGAATTATTGAAAAATGGCCCTGTAAACATGATCTTATTTAGAAAAGCCTTTCTGTATTGCAGATGAACTGACTCAGTGTGTTGAGCCTGAGCCATCCCAGACATCAGACCACAGTTTTAGAGACCATCGGCAAGGTAAGCCTCTTCTCACGGCTCTCACTGATCAGACAGCCTCACCCGTGGGTCCATGTGCTACAGAGATAAGGAAGACAACTGATGATTCCATATCTAAAGTCCTAGACTGGTTTAATCGAAGTTCTCATACAGAGGACAGTACATCAACTCTCCAACATCTTCAAGGACTAGATCTCAGAGAGCAAACAGACTCGAGAGCACAGATTAGCAATACCTTGATGACAGACAACATGTCTCTGAAGGGAGATGACACAAAGGTCCCAGCATCCACTACAACTAAGGTGAAGCCTGTGAGGCCTGACTCAACATTTCAAGAAGAGGGAGATGTGCTGGCTTCTGAAAGTTGCCGAGACAGTGACGCACTTCTCAAGTCTAACTCTGAGGATTTGTCCCAACAAGGCACCCTCAAGAAAGGTCCAGATACACTGCAACGATTTGAAAGATACAGAATCCCAAGTCACAAGAATGAAAACATGGGTGATAGCCAAGGTTCAGAGAGTACAGGAGAAGGAGTTGGGACCCTTCCTGCAGACAGTGACTACCTGCTCAGACCTCTGAAAAGATCTGATTCAGAGGAAGCCCCATGGAACACTACGCATCCCAGCAGCTTAGGTAAAGGGAAAACCAAGTTCCATGTACCTCAAAAAAGTAAGAGGAACACACATATAAATGCTGACTCTTCAGTAATTTTCCTAGATTCCATTTTGAAAGACGATGCAGAGAGGAAAAGCAAAACCAGAAATATCTCCTTCCTAAAACCTTCTCTAGAGACAGAGAATAGTGGGTTGCCCCCTGGGGCTACTGACAGTGGATCTTCTTGGAGGAAGCCTGAGGACCAAGAAGAAGTTGGTGAGGAACCCAAGAACCAAGTGCTGAGAGAGAAATACAAACGGGTGAGCGACAGAATATCTTTTTGGGAAGGAGGCAAAGCTGGTGCTAAGTTAAAGGCACCACAGCCTGCATCTTCTTGTAGCCAGGAGTCATCTTCAACTAAAGCATACCAGCCCGTGAAGTCACAAGTCATGTCCCTGGGCAGTTTATCTTTAGGCCAGAGTGACTATAGTCAAGTCACAGCTAAACATGGGGTCTTTGATGGGGATGACCAAACACCTCGTCTCGCTAGTTCTTCTTCCTCCAATAAACCTGAAACAACCGGGTCCCCAATATCAGGTCTATCCAAAAACCACCCTTCAGGTAACCAGTTCGGTAAAGTAACTCTACCTCAAACTATGGAGAATGAAACACACCCTTCTTTGGAGAAAGACAGATTTCTGATTGATAAATCAAATGGCAACTTCAAAGTTCTGTCTCTAAGAGAAAGGATGGATGAACGCAATACAGAACACGTCTATAGTCACTCTCAGTTTGAGAATCTGAGGAAGTTTTGGGGCCTGGGAGCTGACGGAAACAGTAAACATAGTGATGGGAATAATACTGCTACAAACAAACAAACGTCTGTGCCGTCGAACAGACAGAAATCCAAGGAGTTTAACACCGTGAACTTATCAAGTGAAAAGACCCCTGAAGTAGAAGAAGGAAGACATTTAAGGCAGGGAAATGTTGGAGCTGCAGAAGAGATGGAGAAATTAAACTTAAAGTGCAGGCTTCCAGCACCACCAGACGAAACCAAATTTCCACAGAAAACACCACAAAAGTTCACTTATCCGTTGGTAGGAAATGAGCCTTCGAAGGAAGATGTAGGAAAAAATACAGAATGCTTGGTTACCCCAGTGACTGAAAAGGCTTGCTCGGATCAAGAGATTCAAGAATCCATAGTGAAAACAAGTGTTTTGCCTAAAGTCTCTACAGACACGTTCAAGGACAGGGTACAGAAGTTAGTGGCAGAAGCCACATCACCAGCAGGCCAGACTTCTGGCAAGGAAGTTCATGAGCAGCAAGCGCTCAAAGTCGGTGCTTCTGAAAATGGGGCATGGCCTCAAAACAAAAGTTTTGTCAAGGATGAGGAGGAACTCACAGGGGTCAAGAAGAGCACCAAAGAGCTCCAAAGAAGGATTCCACAGGACTGTAGTGTGGACAAACTCCTGAAGGAAGCAACTGGAACTCCGTCGAGTCCCTTGCAATCTCTGCAGGAACCGGTTATGACTAGACCCTCCTCCCCACCTAAAGAGGACCTATTGTTTAAAAAGTGGATAAGAGAGAATCACAGTCCTTCAGCAGATCAGAGAGAGAGAACAGCTCCTTCCCCACAGGGTGTTGAAACTTTGGCAGGTACAGATTTCACCTCGAAGGCCAAACATTGTAACACAGAAGGGATGCTTCAGTTGACTGCAGAAGGGTCTCCTCCATTGGCTCAGCCTTCCCAGTCTTTTGAGGGAGTTTCCAGTCCTCCAGCAGATGTGTCTTTATCTTGGAATGCTCCTCTTCTGTCCCAGGATAGCACCTTGTCTTCTCAGAGGGAAATTTCTGAGGCTATAGAGAAAGTTGTTCTTCCCTCCAAACCAGCAATGACCGATATAAATGCTGTATTGCAGAAGCTACTTAGAGAAGCTGGAGAAGTAGACACCAAGCTCCCTGAAAGACCCTTAAGCCCTCAGAGAGTGAGTTCTGTGTGGGCTGCTCCAGACCCTGTTGGTCCAAATGAGGACTCCCATTCTTCTTACCCGGTTCCTGATACAACTCATGAAGGCAGATCTGCTAGAATGGCACCATCAGCACATGCCACTACGTCACCTACTTATACTGTGACTCGGTATGGTCAGGAGCTACTTCAGGAAGTGGCAGAGACAGTGAGGGAGACGATCATTCAGCCTAAGCCAGAGTGCCCTGAATTCAGGGCTGCCTTGGAAAAACTACGAAAGGAAACACTGCAAACTTCCCTGTCAAAAGACGACAAGAATACAGTGACTATTTCCCCATCAGCCTTAACAGGTAGTTGTGAGACGTCCCATCAGCTTGCTTTTGAATTCCATCCTACAGAAATACAAGAAACTGTAGAGAAGGCTGAGGCTCCATCAGTTACTGAGAGCATTTTTGATGTTGGTCTTGAGAAACTTCTTAAAGAGATGTTCGAAGGGCCTCGTCAGCTCCAGCTGACAAGAGACATTTTGGAGAAGCAGACTTCACAGGCAGAGCAAGCAGGGCTCATGGGAGAAACACCCCATCCTTTTTTGGATGACTCAGGAGCCTCTAAAATGAACTTTGCAAGTAGTGGTTTGGAATCTCAAGTCAGCCCGTGTGATAAACAATTAGGAGGAGATGAAGCTGTCACTGGTCAATTGATAGATGTCCAGGGTTACGCAGGTGGGTTTGGGGTCTCTGAATGCCCCCAACCTTATGAAGACCATAAAAGAGAGGACGTTGAAACTGTGCTATTTGTAGAGGACAAAGGCAGAGAAAAGGTTATTGCAGAAGCAACACGGGCTCCCCAGAAACCAGGCTTTGAAGAAGCTCCTAAAGAAATGAGGGTGTCCAGAAATAAGCGCTCCATTGTTCTCCTGGAAACAAAAGGAAAGGCTACAGAAACAAGCACAGTTAAATCCGAACTAGCAACAGCATATAAGAGACAAGAGAAAGAACAAGGACCAGAGGCATGCTCTGAATCTGAGTTTTCAGATGGGAACACCAGCTCTAACAGGGAGAGCTGGAGAAATACCTCCAGTGAGTGTCTGGGACCTTTCACTCCATGAAGAGTCTGCTTCATCAGATAAATGTGCAAAGGATGGCGTTTTGATTGGGGTCATTTTGATATTTTTCCATAACAATATTCTTCTTTTTTTTTAGTTCTTCCAAACTTTTCTTCATTAGAAAGAGCCGTTTGATCTATTTTCTTTATTCAGATAATTGGAATAAGAACAGGTTTTCTCACAAGGCTGTGTTTTAGAATCATCTCATCAAATCTATAAAATTGTTAGATTCCAGCAGTATTTTTTAAAGAACTTTTTTTTAGATTAACAAGACCCTTTAAGACAGATAAACGAGTTGTTTTCTTAAAAACAATTAAAATTATCTCAACCAGCATTCCTCACAGACATCTCTAGGAAAAGTCAGAGTGAGAAAGTTCTACAAATGAACACAAACTCGGCATTTAGGGTCAGTGCTTTAGCAGGGGTGCAGCTCACGTTCAGGGCCAAATACAAAGCTGCGAGTTCCCTTCCCTCAGATACTTTCTGCTGAGGGTCCCCCACCCCACCTCATGTTTCTTTCCTCTCTCTTTGCAATTTCCTGCAAGAACATCTTCCCCTTCTCAAATACGTTTTTAGCCAAATGAGGTCACCTGATCCCACCTAAGGGCATTGCCTGGGCCTGCTACCTCAGCTAGATTTTGTGGGCTCTTACTTGATGGCTATATTTGTCTGAGAGCACTGGGGGTTCTCTTTTCAGCTTAGCCATAAAACCAGGGCTTGACTCCGATTGATATTGATCAACTCTTGGGCATTTTGGCAGAAAAACCGCCAAGCAAATTGGAATGAGAAGTTACCTGATCAGAGCATGAGGCAGTGGAGGATGCTATATGACTGGGGCGCTTTCACCAAAGCTGTTAAGGCAGTCGGTCATCTTCCCGTGCTTTGATAACGGCAATGGAACTAGATGAGCTTTACTAAGTGGCTGACTTGATGAGGTGTCAGGGTTGTTTTTGACAAGTAGCCATAGCATCTCTTCTTGACCACTGACCAAGGGATCTATATGGCATCCCAATTAATCAAGTTTAAGCTCTTTTATCAAATGTTGCTAATTAAAAGAAATAAATAAACAAGAAAAGTGAAATATTTTCAAAAACTAAACATACCCAAGAATAAAACCATCCCACTAATCCAGTGGAGGTATTCTCTTACAAAACTGCCCTTTGAGTTAGGAGAGAAAACTGGCCCGTATAAATCTGCACTTAGTAAGATTCTGGTGTACTACTAGAATGGCTACACGGTTTGCCACTTGGTTGGTAATTTTCCTGAATCTAGAAGACCTACATCTGTAGATCTGGAGAACTCACCAGCTGAGTGTTCAACCGTACACAGATGTTACACATCTGAACCCTGTCTTCTGTGGTTTTCTGGGAACTTTTTTTTAAATGGCCCAAGAGTTATTTCATGGCTGTCTTCAAAAGCTAGAACGTTAAGTGTGAAGATTAAAAGTGTGGCTTGATAAATTGTGTGCCCAAAATAGAAGTGTGAATAACTCAGAAAGTGTGAATGCCTGAGTACTTTTGTATTAGTGTTCACCTCAGTACTTTTGGTGTATGTTCACAAATAACCAGGAAAATTATTTTTGAAGGGTAATAGAGATATTTCCATTTCTCTTGTGAAGCGTTTAGAGGGACTGGGGATACTTTCTCTTTTCAGTCTACGGTTTCATTGCCCTCTGCAGACTGGGGATGCTTTTGCTTTGGTAGTGTGCAGTGTTCATCCGTTTTGTCTTGTAACAGGTTCAGAAGAAGAACACAGCCCTGTTTTGAAAACTTTGGAAAGGAGAGCTGCTAGGAAAATACCTTCCAAAAGTCTGGAAGACATTCCATCAGATTCATCAAGTGAGAATGAAGTTTGTCCCACAGTCCGTGCCTCCCCTAAGCTTAAACATGCTTGTGTGTGTACGTGCTTCCCTGTGGTCTCACTGCATGCTGGCCTGCACCAGAGCCTCCGGCGCAGCTGTTACAGAGGAGACGAGCCTTTTCCACGCGTGCTCAGGCGGCTTGGTGTTCAGTGTCCGCAACTTTGCTTTTAAATAATTCATGAAACTTAATTATGAGAAAACTAGATTTCCTTGAGTTGTTAAATCCCAGCTTGAGCTTTAAAAACACACAGGGCTGGGAGTGGCTTGGTGGATGAAGTCCTTGAGGTATGAGCATGACTACTATAGACTGTATTCCCAGGATCAACATAAAAGCTGGATGGGAATGGCAACATGTCTCTAATCCCAGCAATAGACAAACAAAGACAAGGGAGCCCCAGGGCAAGCTCACTAGCTGGATGCTCCAAGACAGTGGACTCTGGGTTCATAGAAAGACCATGGCTCAGTAAATAAGAGAGTGATCAAGGAAGACAGCCTGTATCAAGCCTCTGGCATCCACAAGCATGTGTATGCCTCATGTGTGTGCATGCCTACAAATATACACATATGTAGATATTCATACACACACAGATTCTCAATAAAAAATCCAAGTAAAGTGAGTTTTAAAGAATCATAGTACTAGTGGTGCTGGTGAAATTTGTACCAACAGAATCTATTGGATATTATTGTGTTCAGCAAATGGTCTAAGAATTTTTCCATATGTACCTGCCCATGAGAGGTGAATTGTCATCTTCATTTTACAACTGAGGAAAAATGGACTTTAAGAGGTAAAAATACCTTAGCTCACAATAAACTACTGTGAACAGTATTTATAAAGTGACCACATCACATATGACAGTAAATGCCCCATGAAATAGATTTAGTCCCTGACTTCAAGAGCTTTTCTTTCTTGTTTGTCACTTCTTTCCTACTCGCACACTTCTTTTGACGCTGACCAAAGACTAACATGAAATGCTCTAACGGTAATGTATCGCACAGGCTGCTGCTTTAACTGCTAAAGGCAGGGAGGGGTCTTTAGATATGGCAGAATGTCCACTGGGACTTATCTGACACCAATAGATTTAGAAATCATGGCCTCTGGAATTTTGTTCCAACTGTTTCGAAGTTATGATCTATCCTGGGGTCTCAGATGGCCATGAAAAAAAATTGTTAAATAAAAATTAACCACTGCCAAACTCAACTGATTGCTGACATTGTCCGACTTTGAATAAGTTTTAGGTATTCTCAGTTTGGGATTTTAAACAAAATTCAGGGTTTAAACAGAAATGAAGAAAAGCTCTTTCCCCAAAACAATTCATAAAATTCAGAGATTGCAAGGGCATGGAAGATAATATTCCCATTTCAGAATGTAGCTCTAACCCTCCTAAGGATCTTGGAATTTCAGGGTTGGAAAGGACCCTGAAGATCACTCATTCTGATTTCTCTCAGTGTCAAAATTCCCTCTAAAGCCTCCTCAACAGGTGGCCAACCCCCACATCTGCCTGAATGCTTCCAGAAAAGGCATGCCCAGTCCTTTGTGGGACAGCTCTGATTGTCCTTCCTTTTTTGCTGGTGATGGGCACTGAGGGGAAAAAAAGAAGAAAAAGACAACAATTATCCTATTTAGTAAAAGAACAAAACAAAACAAAACCCTCTTGTCTGAGAAGTGTAGGGTTATTGCCAAGGTGCGGCTCTAGAGTACTCAGGAATGTATAGGGTTAAAAAAAAAGTCACAGTCAGCTGACGGGTATTCTTGCACTCTCTCTTCCAAATACCGATACCCACTCTCACACTAGCCTGCCAAGATTCCACTTAGCAGCTGGTCCCCAGTTACATCTCTTAAGTTGGCTTCCCAAGCAAGCCTCCCAGAGGCATATGCAACGATGATGCGCATACACAAATATTTGTTAATGACCATAGGTTTGGGAAGGTGTTAGTCATGGCCAGAGTCTTACCCTCTGCAGAAGAACAGAAGGCTGCTTCAGCCCTGTGCTTTCCCTGTTGTCAGCGGATTGCTTGCAATGAGCAAACCCTCTAACCCTTGGGAGTCAGTGCGCAGCAGTTTGCTGCTGTGAGCCGCATAGCATAGAGGCTGAAATGGAAGCGCCCGCTAAGACACTGGCTCAAGTAGCTAATCTAAAGAGAAAGTATTTGGGGGAAGACATCTTGGTTGCACCCCTCACTGCATCTTGACTAATTGCTTCCAACTCCTCCGGGGAGCTCCCAGGGACAGACTCATTGTTCTCTTCTTATCAGCCCCATTAACCGTTTGTTAATTTCTCCTGAACAGATCAAGCAAAAGTAGATAATCTGCCTGAAGAATTAGTCCGTAGTGCTGAAGATGGTAAATATCTTTATGTGTTTGCATGTCTGTTTGCGTATTAAGTTCTGGGGTGATTTGGGCAGTCACTGGCATGCAGCGGTTGGGTAAATAGAAGAACGTCACTTGCCAGTATGTAGCCGATAGTGCCTAAGTTATAAAATGTGGTACATTTGATACTGCCTATATTCTTCAAGCCTCTGCTGGCGATAACATGAGGATCTCATCAGAGAGACTCGGGAAGCAAGGGTTTCTATAAATAGGAAATTATATTTCTGTGGGTATGAGCTAATTTGTGTTAACTTTGACTTGCAGAACCCTCTGAAGGCAGAAAGAGTAGATAGAGTGGGGATCTTGGGTTAAATTGTTCTTGTACTTGATTCTCAAATCTCATCATTTAGATCTTTCTAGGCACAACTGATAGAGTCTTTATTTCAAAGGAAAGGGCCCCAGGACTAGGGTAGATAAACCTGCCAGTGATTATATAAATGAGTATGGAATGATGGCGAGATGAATTGATTTCAAATATTAAGGAGCCACAAGCTCTTGAAGCATGTCAATGGAATATATATTTCTTTTGTTACAGCATTAACTGTATAATAGAGCCTTGGTAGGGGAAGGAATGAGTCTTATTTGTACAGTTCGACACTTAAAAGTGAATGATTTATATTTGGTGACAGCTCTTAAGTTTTGCAAGCTGTTCTTGCAATAATCATAAGAATGTGTATTTACTACGCAAAATGCAGCACAAGACCTCAGAGGTAATTTTTTTCTACATTATGCTAGGTTTTCTCGTTTTATATTTACAACCACCTTGTTGAAACAACTGAGAAAATAATTTTAGTCTTTATCTTGAAGTTTAAAAAATACTGCTCAGAAAAGTGAGGTGACCTTTTTGCAATCATACAGCTTATCAGTCAGAGAAAAAGCAGGGTGTGACGATTTGGATGCTCCTGGCCAGTGCTTCCTTCCTGTGTCCCTGCTGAGTTTGAGTGGCTTACAGAAAAGGGAACTCAGGTCTCCTACCCTGAGTCTTAGATTTTTAATTAAACGGGAGGCTTTAAGGAGGTTAATGAAGGATTCCACTGAGACACCACAAAAGCTGAAAACCTGTCAGATGAACTCTGCAACTTCAGTCGTAAAACTGGCATTTGAGTTTGACTTTCATGTCTGTTTAATCCTTAATCGAAATGGTATTTATTCTCAATGTTACTCTTCTGGGTAGATCAAAAAGCAGACCAGGACCCAGATACAAATGAATGTATACCAGGAAGTGAGTAGCAGGACATTTCTCATAAATGACTAAACATTTCATTCTACATAACATTAAATATGCTAATGAACTAATCCATTAATACCACAGCACTTATTAATACTATATTTCTGAGGCTTGCAAAAAAACTATTTCATTCTGATAAGGGCATATTAAAAACAGTTTACTATGCTGAAAGAATATACTTTCACTAAAGGAGACTTGTATATCTTAGGTTTTTACGCATATTGTTATTGATGCTATTAACTTCTCTTACTCTGTTCTTTGAATCTTTGCTCAAAATCAAATTGGCGCATTTTTATTGTAGTTCCCTTTTGTGCTGCATTATGCCATACACTTGGGGTCTGTATAACTTTTATATAGCAGCAAACAGAAAGCAATTTATTGCTGATTTGGATCCCTGAAAGAACTCTGCTTTGACGGTTCACAGCCAGCATAGTTGCTAGACCTCCTTGCATATCTATAAAAGTAAATTTCTGTTGTATTCAGGGTTTAAATTCTGAAGTTCTGAACTAGCTTCAAACAGTAAATATTCAATCTTTTTTTTAAAACAATTAACATTTGAATCTGAACAAAATACATACTTTTGCTATTAATGTCCAGCAAGTAATTTATATCCACCAAAAGACAAAGATAGTATTTGTTCCCAGTTTTCAGTATTAAGACTATTCTACATAGGGCAAATTCTATATTTGAAGTGGCTCTCTGGGCAGTGACAAAGCAAGCATCCATGCCTGCATGATTGTTAACGCCCCTCAACGCCCCTCTTTCATAAATGTAGACACTGGTGATATGAAGCGATCGATTGCTACCCAGGCCTGCTTTCAGCTCCACAGTATTGTGTGTAATAACCCCCTAAAGCCTTTGAATAAGCTAATGGGCCTCCTGAGGAGAGCTTCTCAGTGGAGGAGCCAGTAGATAGAGAAATCCTGTGCTGATGCCGGGAGTCTCTAATGCTTAGCTTGAAATCTGAGACTGCTCATGAGGTCTTCCTGAAGGCTCTGAGCTTTGGCACATGACTTGACAAATTCTTAAGAGCTGCCTAGGAGAGAAGGCAATTCAGACCTGACTCTGGGAGTATGCTACTGTCTGGCTGCTGCAGACAAAACAAGGTCCGACCCTGGAGATGTTTATGGACAAAGGGACTTTTTTTTTCCGTTGCCTTCAAACTAGGATGTGCAAAAGTATGGGCGTCTGATTTTTTTGTTGTTGTCGTTTGCTTAACGTTTTGTGTGATGCATGAAAACAAAGCACAGATGGACACATGTCTATGCCTCTGTCTTCATCCATGACCTAATAGATTAATTATGTGCTGTGATGTAGGTAAGTAATTTCTTTAGAAATTTTTTAAAAATGTGATTCTTACTTTCTTTTCATTAGTAAATAACATTCTTTTTTTTTTTTTTTTGGTTCTTTTTTCGGAGCTGGGGACCAAACCCAGGGCCTTGTGCTTCCTAGGCAAGCGCTCTACTACTGAGCTAAATCCCCAATCCCCAGTAAATAACATTCTTACCATAAGGAAAACTATGTGCTGAAAATTAAAGAGCTGAAGGTCATAAATACAAAACTGATTACATTTGAGTAATGGGTGTAGCTGAATTTGACCTATTTACATCATCCAACAATATACATTTTTGCAACAACGCAACAAAAAGGCTTTTACAATGTTATTGAACTAAACATAGGATATGACCTCATCTTGAATTGTTCCCACAGGAACTCACTCAAGAGTATAAATGCATGCACACATAAAAGCATACATGTGTCCACATGTGCACACATGTACACACTTGCACACATTCTCTCACGTATACACATAGACAGAAATGCACACAGAGGTTCATAAATGCAGCTGCACTCCCACAAACACACACATATGCACATGTACACACATGCTTTAACTGCATGGAAAATGATAAAATGGGCATTCTAACGAGACACGGAATGGATTTTCTGTAGGTGTTTCCCTTTGTGAGCCCTGGGCTGGGTGAGAACTGATATAGAATAAACAAAAACTTAACATAGTCGGCTCAGTTGTGTTTTTCCCCTCCTTATATTTCTTTTAACTGAAGGTGAAATCAGCTAATGTTTCAGGCTAAATGTATGTCCTTAAGTTATGACGAGAAAGGCAATTTGATTTGCATGTATTTCCTAATGGTAATTTAAGGATAAAGCCAACTCAACATATTTGTATTGTGTTTAAGTCATAACATGAAGATGATGTATCAGAAATGTTTGTGTCTTAGAAAATACTTAAAGAGCACCCAGTATACACCAGGCAGTGTAACATGTCTTGAAATAGAAGCTCTTTCATTGTAAGAGCTACTACTCCACCTTAATAAAAGCTTACCCACTGGGACTCATGTACAAAAGAAGAAAACAATTTTCGAATTACATAAATGCAAATTATGACTCAAGCTCCCCCTCTGACTAGGCCTTCTTTACATACATTATTGTATTAAAAAGAAGTCATGTGCTATCTTTTCTTAATCAATTAGTAGAGTATATTAACTTGAAATGTTTACACCTGACCTTGATATACTGAAACTTCTTGGAGCCAAATGGTATCTAAACATATCCTTCAAATTATTTTTTTAATACAGGGTCTTTCAATGTAGCCCTGGATGACCTGGAACTTGCTATGTAGTCTAAGCTTTTCTCAAACTCACAGAAAATTGTCCTGCCTCTAAATATCAAGGGCTGGGATTAAAGACATGCACCACCTCACTGGCTAAAACAATTACTTTAAAACTTATAGAGTTTCATGATTCTGAGTAACAACTACCATCAGATCCATGGTATTACCTCTCTCTCTCTCTCTCTCTCTCTCTCTCTCTCTCTCTCTCTCTCTCTCTCTTTCTCTCATACATACTGAGAGAGAGAGCACCAAACAGGAATTTTCCTAATCACTAAACAACCAAACCTGGTCTCAGGCATTCCATAGTCAAGGGTCTTTACTGTTAAATTGTGAACAAAATTCCTAAGTGTCCAAATGAAATAGTTTTTCAGCCTGCAGCATGTTGAAATGTGATGGATCTTGTTGGGGGTGGGTAGGGGAGATGAACCAATACATTACAGCACTTGGGATTCAGAGTTCTGATGTGGGGAAAAATAAAATGAATTCACGTTGTCAAGCAGGGGTCTTTTTGAGGCTATGGTCTGTCTCTTTGTATCCCTGACTGTCTTGGAAGTCACTACATAGGGCAGGATGGCTTCAAGCCAACAGCAATGCTCTTGCCTCAGCAATAGTGCATGGCTGGGATTGTAGACCTGAGCTCTCATGCCTGGTGCATAACATAATACAAGACCAACACAAATTAAACAAGAGCAAGTGGTTTCGTTTGTTTGCTCGTCAACTCATTTTTATTTGGTTCAACTCCCTTCAAGTTCTCTCTCTGGATATGACTTATATGGACTGCTTGTCACTTACCTCATGATCCTATGCATGCCAGCGACTACACCTTTAACCTCTCTACAGAACAGCATCCATAAATGAAAGCAAAGTGTATTCTCAACGTGTGCCTAATGTCTGGTGGTCGTGAGTAATTTTGAAATCTAAATGCTGCTCTCTAGTTTCCACAGTGCCTTCACTGCCTGATAATCCGTTTTCCCACCCTGACAAACTCAAAAGGATGAGCAAGTCCGTGCCAGCATTTCTTCAAGATGAGGCAAGTTTATGTTTTGAACCTTTGGGGAAATGGAGCCTGATAGGAGTTTTGCTCTGCCACCATCAGGGCATCTGCACTCTGAGTATGACCTGAACCTAGGATGTCAATGGGGTGAATCTTGCCTCCCAAGTCAACGCAGGCAGTGGTGTTGATCCAGGCATAGGGCAAGCAAGGTGTGTCTCATTTCTCTCAAACAGTAGGTATTCTGGCCAGTGAAGTTGGGTTGAATAGACCTAGGATTGTGAAACTTTTGCTTCAAAGTAGGTACAAATTAAGAAATCTGGGGAGAAATATGTTATATAAATTAACTGTATCTATAGCTAAGAGCTGGTCTGTAAAAAGAAAGTACAGCTATTTCCAGAGCACCTGTTAAAATAATCGGATGGTTTCCACAAACTTTCCATTTATTTCACTTAGTTCTCCAATGGCTGTGAAAGGTATGCACCACCATTATCTCCAAATATTACAGGTGGAAAAAATAAAGCCTGTGGAATTAAAATATCTTCAAACAGCCAGATTGTGGACTGGCATCCAGATCTGATTTCCCTGCTGGTAACCATTGTGTCATAACCGTGTAGGAACGTGGCTATGCTCCACAATTTACCAAGTACAGAATATGTACCATGAACTCAATACTCCAGGTAGTTTCCAAATACCCAGAAACCGCTACAAACTAGATCTAACCCTTGGCCTGAGGTCTTTTGACTTAGTAAGATCTCAGTTTCTTGCGGTCACATGATTAGAAGCCTGTGGTCTGTAGTAAGATATTCCCTGTTCTGGCTATAAAGTTAGGTTGTTGTAAATTCTTTACTTTCGGTGAGTCCTGTTTTTGACTCTCTACTGTATGAGGTTGTTGGGACCGAATGACCTAATGCAAAGAAAACATATAACGCAGTGCCTGGAGCATAGTGAACACTCACTCAGTAAAGGTGAGAATCTGTGACTCTAGATTTTGCCCTGGTTTCTGAAGGGGAAATGGGAGGCTTTATACTCAAGCCAATCTTCTTAGAAGACAGGATGTGAGCAAAATTCTGAGCAAGATGTAAATAGCACCCTACTCCCATCCTGGGTGCCCTTCTGTCCATCAGGGACTTCAGATGAACAGCACCTGCAAATATTTGACCCTTGCAGATGTTTAAGAGCCCTACACTAGTTTGGAAAAGAAATCACTTATTTTGTGGGGAGAACTAACTCATTAGCTGGTGCCAGCCACATATAAACTCCACACAATTTCTGTCATTTAGACCTTTCAAGATCGGCTCTGGTCTTGGGTGGTCATAGGAATGAAACATCATTTGAGCGGAGAATTGTACCGGTATATATGTTAAGTTTATCCTTCAGTTTTAACCTGCTGTCTCAGCCCTTAATGGGAC
Source organism: Rattus norvegicus (assembly GCF_021556685.1). Classification (NCBI taxonomy): domain Eukaryota; kingdom Metazoa; phylum Chordata; class Mammalia; order Rodentia; family Muridae; genus Rattus; species Rattus norvegicus. The sequence continues at coordinate 156,871,343 of NC_141534.1, forward strand.
ATTTATTTGGCTTTGTGTATCAGAGGCATCGGAATGAAACTATCACTTTACCCTTCAAAGCACGTAGGCTTGAACTGGAGAGTAAAGGATTCAGTGATGAAATCAACCTTTGCTCCTTTATCAGCTGTCCCTTTGAAACTTAGTCACCTTTACAGAGTGCTAGCTATGTGAAAAATTCAGTACCAGGTCAATAAGACAGGGTCCCATACCTTATTGATGATCTGGTATGCTAGTAGAATATATAATGTGTTCTGGGAGAGGAGAATGGATTGTTTAGTGTGTGGGAAGGGAATGTAACATCAGAGGTATTTAGAAGGTATGGATTTTTTTAAATCCTCGAGACCAATTATTTTCTTTTCCATGTTAGTCATTAATTTTTTCTTTAACTCCTTTATTAACCTGCATTATAATGGCACCTATGATGTTGATGTGTAATCGCATGAGCTGGAATATACTAGCATGAACTAACTACTCTTCCATAATCCTGGAGCCATCGAACTGCTCCATAGGTCCTGCAATTCCCAAATAAAATTGTTATGAGTTATGAACCTTATAAGAAAGCATTCAACAAACTTTAAGTACAAATGCAATTGAATTTGTCATTGCTGTTTTTCCCCCTTGTTCTAAGTAGATGTTCCTTGGGATGTTTTTAAAATAAGTATCCTATTGCTTTTTAAGTTTTAAAGCAACGTGTTGAAAGCTAGTGAATGGATAATTTCAAAGACTTAAAAGCAACAAAAGGATAAATACAACAACACTATAGGTTACATAAGGGGTGCCTTACGGTTAAAAGTATAAAATGTAATCAAAACTCATCAGACTAGCCCTTATTATTCCTAGTTTAATAGTATCACTAGCAAAAGATTTTGATTTTTAAGAAAGCTAAAGCTAAAATATTAAGAATGAAAAGACTTAAGCATGGTATTTTATACTTTGATAGGATTTCATGGATATTTTATGATATATATCATATCAATATATATCTTCTGTAGGGTATATAAATATATTAAAAGTGACAAGAGGGGTTGGGGGTTTAGCTCAGTGGTAGAGCGCTTGCCTAACAAGCGCAAGGCCCTGGGTTCGGTCCCCAGCTCCAAAAAAAAAGAAAAGAAAAAAAAGTGACAAGAAAGCTCACAGTGGTACTGTCTTCCATAGGTCACACTGTGGGAAAACATCACTTCATCATCCTCTTAGCACACTGTTCTCTTAGGTGAGGCCCACTGCAGACCACCACTCTATCCAGAATCCCCAGCAATTAGCCCTAGCACTGCCTTTGGGAAATGTCACAGATCATTGTGTTATAAGATACCATCCTCTCCCAGACATAGATTCTAACGTTGACTCATTCCAAACTTAAAATATTCTGACCTTGACTCATTCCAAATATAAACACTGCATATGTGATGTGATGTCTTGTAGAGCGATGACAGAGAAACAGACACAGCATCAGAGAGCAGCTACCAGCTCAGGAGATACAAGAAGAGCCCCAGCTCATTAACCAATCTTAGCAGCTCCTCTGGCATGACGTCCTTGTCCTCTGTATGTAAACAAAGGCTCCATCTTAATCTCTCTCTCTGCTGCTCTAAACTTTGCTCTTCTGTGCCCCTTGCTCACTGTAAAGTAGCCTTTTGTCTTATCTCTAAAACTCAACATCATTTCCTTTAATTTGTAATTACCTTCCAGCTAGCTATACATTCCAATTCTCATAGAATGAGGGGGTTTAATGCACATTGTAATTAAAAAAAACAACAACAACAACCTTTTGATGTGCTTTAAAATTCTAAATTGGCAGTAATAGGAACCATTCAATTGTTTTTTGGGTTTTTTTTGTTTGTTTTTGTTTTTTTTTTTTTTTTTTTTTTTTTTTTTGTGGAACAGAGTAGCTATTACAGAACCTGCTTATCTCAGACATGACTTTATATATAACTCTCCGGCACATGGTTGTACCTGTCCATTAAATAAGCCTCTTGGAATCTAGATTGAGTCTTGAGAGGAATGGGTTAGTACTTCATTGCCTTCTGGAAGGATCCAGAACAGACTTTTCAATGGAGAGCTCCCGTAGAAGCACAGTTGCTCAGATTTGATGAAAGTGAATGTGATTATGTGGAACTTCTCCCATAATTTAAGGTACTTCATGCAGTGTCTGTGTAGAAAAACACATATGAAATGGCCTCGACATGTATTTATTTAAATAATTCTCTACTATCCATACATATTCACACAGCTCACCAGGTATGCTAGACAACTGGTGCCATGCTTAAATTCTTACTAGTCTTGTATTTCTGAAGCCCTTTAAAAAAATCCATTTAAATTGATTTTTCTCCCCTGATAATCTATATATGCCTGGGGAAGGCTCTAAGCTCCCTCCATCAATCATTTATAGTCTACCCTCCCTGAACTCTGAAAGCGCAAGGCTCAGCAAGAACTTTTCTAGATTCAGAGGAGAAGAAACATGGTAAAACTCCTATGCAGTGCCATGGGATTTTAAATGATACGTCACTGTAATTTGTGTGCCTGGAATTTCTCACATCCTTTTTCTTTAGCACTTTAAACACTAAGCATGGCTAGAGAATGCCACCTATCTTAAAAACCACCCTGTTTAGAGGTGAACTTGCATCGAAGTGACTTTATGTTGCAAAATCTGTCATTTAGGAACAACCCAAAGTGAAGCCTAGCCGTATATATCATGTCAGATCACTTGTGTTGGTATTACCATATACCACACCAAATCAACTCGTTTTCTATGCAAGCTGGAAGCGTAATGCCAAGCAGGGTCTGTGTGTGAGCCGCTTGCACTGAGGTGTCAGGAGCGCGATGTGAACACTGCCTGTTTCTGATACACCCAGGCGAGTGGCAGTGTGATGAGCGTTTACAGCGGAGACTTTGGCAACCTGGAAGTGAAAGGAAGTGTGCAGTTTGCAATCGACTACGTGGAGTCCCTGAAAGAGCTGCATGTGTTTGTGGCCCAGTGTAAGGACTTAGCAGCAGCAGATGCTAAGAAACAGCGCTCAGACCCGTGAGTACAGACCTGGGAGGGCTCACCCATTTTTTTTCTTAGTTCTCAGTCAATCTGGTAGGGATCAAGGAATCAATCAAAGCCATCAAAGACAGGGTCTGTGTGTGCTTGCATTTGAAATGTTGGTTGCTTTATAAACCCATATGTCAAACATTCGATTATAAAAGAAGATAAAGAGAAACACTAAATATTTCAGTTTGGGGACTCTGGGGGCATCACTTGAGACAAGAACTCCATAAAGATGGATTCAGAGGCAGCAAAACCCAGAATGAAGTCAGAACCCTGCTCTCCTGGCAGACTTTCAAAACTTTCCTAAAATTAGAGACACGAGGAACAGACTTCATAACGTTCATTGTTGTGAAAACACTCAAGACTTAATAAAGTAGTTCCCATATTTAAATTATGTCCCACAAAGCCAATGTGGTATGGCACACATCTGTAACCCCAGCTCTCGGGAGGTAGAGGCTGGAGGATGGTAAGTTGGGAACAAGCGTCTGCTGTACAGGAAGACCCCTGTCTCAAGACCAAGGAGTAAGAAATGTGGTTAAGTCTTTAGGAAGAATGGCTGATTCATCTTTTAAGTCATAGGAGTGAGTGCATTTCAGTTTGTTTGAAGGTTGGCCTTTGAAGAAGTTCGATTTGTGACCATTTTTCTCGGTCATTCCCAGTTGGTTTTTATTTTCTTTTTATTTCTTTTTTTTTTCTTTTTATTTCAAAGAGCAATATACCATTTGATTACAGAGTAGATTGAATGACCACATTCATTCTAAACAGAACTCACTAAAAGTTAGAAGGTACTTACAGACACCAAATGGTAAAACGTTCCATTTTTGTATTTTTAGGCATGTAATTTTACTTTTAATTTATGAGTGTGTTTTTTGCTTGAATGTTTATGAACCAAATGAAAGCCTGGTGCCTATAGAGACCAGAAGAGAGAATCAGAGAGAGTCACTAGAACTTAAACATGGTTGTGAGCTGCATGTTGGTGCTGGGAACCAGCCTGGATCCTCTGAGACAGTGAAAGTGCTCTGAACCATTGAGTACTTTTTAACAATATTTTTATTTACCTTGATATATATATATATAAACATTCTGATCCTATTCTCTCATCTCCATTCCCTTCTCTTGTCCCTTTCCCACTCCCTCTGGAACTTTTCTTTATCCTGACATGTTCCTTTCCTGCTCTCAAGTATTTCTATAAAAAACAAAACACAAGCTTAATTAGAGTTGCTCACATGTTTATGAATGTGTGTGTTTACCATAACCATGGTCATTTTATAATGGGTGATTTATCAGTGGCAATTTTATCATAGCTGTACCCCTGAGGAAAAATAACTCGTCCTTCCCCATCACCCATCAATTGCCAATAGCTTCTCTACTAGGAGCACTTCCCCCATGCGTCCTGGAGTGCTGGAGTCCTCCATCTTGTATAGGTACCTACAGCTGCTGTGAGATCATGAGTGTTATCCCGTGTCATGTCCAGCAAAGGGTTTTGCAGCACTCTTCTTCACCCTCCAGCTCCTACCCTTCTGCTTCTTCCTTCTCCAATGTTCTCTGAGCTTGGGGGTGAGGAGATTGAGAGAGATGACCCATTTAGGGATGGGCACACAAGGTCACTTGTTCTAAGCATTGTGACCAGTTATGAGTCTCTGCACTAAAAACGTCCCTCTGCAAAAGGAAGTTTCTCCGACCAGGGGTAAGGGCAGCACTGACCTATGGCCATAAACACAAACACTTAGAGGCAGTTTGATAACATGTACACTTAGCAACATAAAAATGGTAGGTACTCCATGAATACCACCATGGAATTTTGACCAAGTTTACTCACATATGAGCTATGACCTGTAGAATAGACTTCAACTCCAATCAGGAAGTGGTTGGTTACTCCTGTAACAGCTATGTCTCTGTGGCATTGGTGAGCTTGTCTTGCCTAGTAGGTCAGTATTGTAGCATGCAGGGTCCGCTGCTGGTAAGATAGCCGATCACTTTTCCACCCTGGTGGCTGATATAGATCACCTTGCAACACTATGAAAGCGAGCCAGTGAAGAAAATTTCCAGGTCAGTTTCAGTTTTGTTACTCTTTGCCCTGCCACCAGAGTGTGTGGTGTATTCAGGCAGTTAGGTCTTAGTATATAGTTCTAGTGGCCAACCAAAACCAATGGCAGTAGCCTATATTATTCAAAGGTGCAGCTCTGGGACCTCTCTGACCAACAATTTAGACAATTCACATCTGGCAGTAGGATCTTTTTTCACTTAATAACTTCTGGCTTCTAGGGGGTGGGATATCATTGATCCATGCAGGTTACCCCCATTCAAACTCCCTTTAAACGTTTTTTAAAACAATAATTTTACAAAGTATCAGATATTCTTAAGGCTGCCCATATCCATAAGACTTTCCATCCGCTCCTAGTTTTGGTGAAACTTCTTTCCACCTGACGACTACTACTGCTGCTGCTGCTGCTACTACTACTACTACTACTACTACTACTACTACTACTACTACTACTACTACTACTACTACTACTACTACTTCTTCTTCTTCTTCTTCTTCTTCTTCTTCTTCTTCTTCTTCTTCCTCCTCCTCCTCCTCCTCCTCCTCCTCCTCCTCCTCCTCCTCCTCCTCCTCCTCCTCCTCTCCTCCTCCTCCTCCCTCTCTGTCTGTGTGCATGCATGGATGTGTGTGTGTGTGTGTGTGTGTGCGTGTGCGCGCACATGCACGCATGTGTGTTTGTGTGTGGCATATGTATGTGTGTGAGTGATGTATATGTGAGTGTAGATGCACTAATCCCATATGTAATAGCATATATGTGGTGGTCAGAGGGTAAACCTCACAACTTTCAGGAATCAGTTCTCTGCTTCCACACTATATTGAGGCAGAGTCTATCTTGTGGATTCTGCTGCTTCACCTCACACTCCATGGAAAGTGACTATGAGCTCCTGGGGGGCTTCTCCTCTCTCCCTCCCATGTCATTGCAAAGGGGTTGGGATTACAGGTGCACACTGCCCTATTCAGCTTTTATGTAAGTTCTGGGGAGCCAAACTCATGTCATCAGGTGTGTGTGACAAGTGCCCCTCCTCACTGAACAACCTCCCTGGACCTCCTTTTTTCTTTTTCTTTTCTTTTTTCTCTTTTCTTTTCTTTTCTTTTCTTTTTTTTTCTTTCTTTTTTTTTTTTTTTTTTGCAGAATAGCTTCCTTGGCATCCTTCATTGGTTTTATACCAAATATGGATGGACCAAGCAGATGTATGCCAAGATTCATTTGTTCATAAGTTGGTAATAAAGTAATAGTTTACAAATCCCACAGTCATCAAAGCCTTTTCTCAACAGGAAACAGACCAAAAGAATTGAACATTATACTAGAAGTCTGTTGTCTATTTTTCCTTATGTACCACATTAGGAAAGCCAACAGAAAATAATGAATTCAAGACTAGTCATAGTGGCTCACACCTATATTACAAGCACTTAAAGAGTGGATACAGGAGAATCGAGAGTTCGAGGCCTGCTTGAGCAACATAAAGAAACACATTTTCTAAAAGGAAATTTCCATTTACAAATCTTAAAACAACATTAAGTGACCCATTCTACTAAATCTTTTAATCCATTTAAATATTTTAAAATACAAAGGTGTGGACAGGAACATTTCTTTCTTACTGTTTTTATCAGCACCACGTAATAATTTCTGCTCTCAGTTTTCAATGTGCTGTAAAAGGTAAATGCAAACCAAACAATATCACTCATCTTCTCTGACTTTCACATCTCTCCACCTTTCTTTTTTAGATATGTAAAGACCTATCTTCTACCAGACAAAGGCAAAATGGGCAAGAAGAAGACCCTTGTAGTGAAGAAGACCTTGAATCCTGTATACAACGAGATATTGCGGGTATTTCTAAACTCTGTCCACAGGCAAAGCTTCTGTGATAACCTGGGCATTGAAATAGTCATATCTGTTTGGGTGGTGTCTGAAAATGTCAGCACCCCGGCCTCAACTGCCGTTGTCTTTGCTATGTAATTCAGCAGAAGTCCATATTCTGCGCACTCCCACATTTTCTGTTCCTTCAGGCTGGAAGAGACTTCCTCCCAACCCTTTCTTAACTGTACCTTAAGTTACTCTTAAATACTTCTGCCTTAGCAAACATAATTCTTCTGATGACCACTGATCCCCTAGCCTTTCTGATGACAGCCTGTGCCAACATTCAGTACTTTTTAACCTTGACACTAAGGGTTAAGTTCCACCAGGGCAAGGACTAATCTGTGGTGTGTACCGACAGTGTATAACACTCCCACACCTCAGATCTCAAAAACAAGGCTAATTGTAATTTCCATATCTACAAAGGGGGAAATAATAATACTTACCTACCCCCTTTGGGAATCACAGACTAGACATTAAATGAGCTAATGCCTCACATTAGACATTTAATGCATACTGATTCACGGCACAGTGTTTAGGGTAGGGGACACCACACACATGTTTGTTGGAAAGATGGATAGGTGGGTTGTAAATGGAAAGTTGCCTAGCTCACATCCATTCTTTTTTTCCCTACATGGGATGTCATGCAGTATCTGTTATGATTGACAAATCACTTAAATAAGAAGTGTTGTTCATTCTCTGTTTTAGAAAACTACAAGTATTTGATAATCCTCCAGGAAAGGGGGAAGAAGTGGTTTAATGATGGTGTCAGTCATCCATGACTGAATTAGCCATCCGTGGATTTATGTAGCAAGTTTGTAATTACTGTTTGACTGTGATATATCCCAGGACCCTGCTATTTCTGGGTCAGCTGCTTCAACCCTATACTCAGGAAAAGCCAGCTGATTTAAATTGTAAATTCAGAGAATGGTAGGTCTGATGTAACCAAAATGGACCTTCAAGTAATATGTCACAAAGCCAAATGAAGATTATTTTTAGATTGGAACTACTATTATTCCTTCCATGATTATATATAATCAAGGACTGACTTAATTTGAGATGAAAAACTGTTAGGGCACCAAGTCTTTCCTACCTAACCATGTGAGGCTGGAAAAATCAAATTTACTTTTTTAAGAAAAAAAAATGGTTATTAGATCTGATAATGCAGGAGATCTTTATGTAGGGGCAGGTTGCATATGGGGGCTGTACCTTGGGTTTAAGTTTTTTGTGAATGCAGAACTATTTTAAACAATGAAGTCTAGCTGGTCACGGTAGTGCACACCTATAATCTGAGAACATAGAAAGGAGGTAAGGGGAACGTGGTGTTATCCTCAATTATACAGCAAGTTTGTGAAGTAGGCCTTAAGTGAGACCTTCTCTCAAAAAGACAAGAAAAAGAAACAGGAGAAATAAGTCTAAAAAAAGACCTTGTCCTTAGGTAGAAAACTAGAACTAGATTCTATATTGAATTATATTTTTAGATTGAATCTGATTTATGATCTATCTCTTGTAAAAGCATCCAGCAAAGGCTGAATAATTGACTTTTGCTTTTAGAAAGCTATTTCCAGCTATGATATTTGAACTATGGCTTGCCTTTTCCAGCAGTGGGGAAAGCGTTCGTGAAAGATGGGGCTTTAGCTCTTTGAAATCAGACACGTGGAGTAAGATGCCTCCCCAAGCCTTTTGATATCGGAAATCAAACAGCTGAGACATTTGGCTCCACACAGATGACCTTTCATCTCTGTGTCATAACTTTGGCATAAGGTGATGCTAGTCATCGTTTTCATTTTCTTCTCTTCACCATTGCAGTATAAAATTGAAAGGCAAGTCTTAAAGACACAGAAGTTGAACCTGTCTGTTTGGCATCGGGATACGTTTAAGCGCAACAGCTTTCTGGGGGAGGTAGAACTTGACCTCGAAACATGGGACTGGGACAGCAAACAGAACAAACAACTGAAGTGGTACCCGCTGAAGAGGAAGGTGGGTTCAGATCCCCTTGTTTGTGTGGTGGGTTGGTGCGCGATCTGGGGTACAGGAAAGAGCCCAGAAACATTTACCTCATTGTGCCAGTGTGGAACTTGGGACCATTTGAAGCTAGAATTGAATTTACTTTGTGTATTTGGTAAAGGAAGACTTTTAAAAATTATATGGAGAACTTACATCATTCAACGCAAATATTTGGCTTCGGTCTTCAAAAAGGTCATTTAAGTGCTCCAATTCTTTGAAATCTGAGATAGACTTTGAGCCTAGCATATGGTCAGATTGTCCCTTGAGAAGAATGTGCCTTTTGTTTTTTGGGTTTTTTGTTTTTTGTTTTTTATTTTTTAGTTACAGGGTCTTATTACAATAGCCCATGCTTGATGGGAGCTGGCCCATTGGCCTACGGTAGCCTCAGGCTCATGGTCTTCCCCGTTTAGCCCCCAATTGTTCTCATTAAGGTCCTACTCCTCAGGGCACCTCAGCCTGGGAGAAGGAGTTTGACTGCGCTCGCTGGGCTTCAGGGAAGACACCGCTAGAGGGGTGGGAAAGCACAGTCTGAGATGTGGGAAAGTGGAGCTGGCTCGGGGATTCCCCAGCCTGTGATGAGACCGGGACCAAAGTGGGGGTTCTCTGACTCCCGGACATCCAGGCACTACTGGGAGTCTCAGAAGAGTCGAGATCTGAGTCAGGGGCCCAGGCCGGCAGGCTGGGGACAGTGTCTAGGCCAGGGCTAGGGGAAGGGAGAGCTCCGGCTTGTCTTAGGGTGATTATCCTTAGCTTGGCAGAGTTAGAAAAGCATAGATGGACCTTCCATGGGAGAGCTGTGCTGCGAATCTGTAGACAAAGGCCTTCCCCAGGTCCCTCACAGCGGGTCTTGATGAAAGAGACAGTCCATGTTTAACCATATCATTGGCTGATCACCGCGGAAAATGGATGCATACCATATCGTACCCACTTCTCAGGGTGGACCTGAGATTAAATACCTTTTGCAGGGAGGAATGTCTGGGAAGGGAAGCTTATTGGCTAAGCCCTCCGGGCCTCTAGGTACCTCTTGAGCATGGGGAACTCTTTTCTGGGCCTACGTGACTTCAGGTTCTGTTTCCTTCTGTGAGGAGTGTGGCACGTGATCCAGACCAGGAATCTGGCAGGGTCGCCTAAATCTCACGTGTGTGCCACCGACTCTCCGGGTCTCAACCTGCTCTACCTTACCAAGCTTCTGGCATGGTTTTACCGTCCAACAGTAACATTTTTTTTCTTAGTTAAAAAAAAAAATAATTGCACGGAGCTTGGAGGTAGAGGAAAAACTAAGTTTGGAGCAAACATGTGATCCATAATCTCAGAAATGGGACAGATATGGTCCTGTAACACAGTATGCACTAACAGGATAGAAAAACATCTGTTCCTTACACTGCTAACATTTTTTTCTTTTTCTTTTTTTTTTTAGACAGCACCAGTTGCCCTTGAGACAGAAAACAGAGGTGAAATGAAGCTAGCTCTCCAATATGTTCCGGAGCCAAGCCCTGGTATGCAATGACTTTGTCTTCAGATCCAAAGCCTCCCCTTACCTCTTTGCTCTCCAGATAACTTGGGCCCTGTTATGTTTTCAAAGGTGGATTCCTGAGCTAACATCTTAAGTTAATAATTGTACAGATTAAAGGAGTCAACTCATAGTTGTAAACTAGAAAAATCTCATTACTTCTCTTATAGTAAGAAATACGTAATCCTGTCTTGGCCATTTAGCTCAGTGATAGGAGCTGTACTGACCTTGCTGTGGAGCGGATTCCCAGAACGTTTTCATCTTGCCCCATTTAACAATGCTATACCCTTTAAACAGTAGCTCCCCTTTGTCCTTTCCCAGAGTGTAGATAATACCAATTTACTTCCCATTTCTATGAGGAAATTCTTTGTTCTATCTTTTGCAGCCCTGTAGATAGCCATTGTTTTGACTTCTTGGTTCCTGAAAATGTTTGTTTGTACCATGTGAATAGGCTTTGCTGTAGTGAAAATCTAGACCTATTGACAGAGCCGTGATAGGAGAGAAACTCGAGCATTCCTTTCCCAGATGTGAACTAAAAGGGTTCATAGAAAGTGATTAGGAAATTGGAGCTCCTTGATCTTCCCTTATTAGTCTCATAAAACTTTCTGTCTTGATTACTGATTGTAGGTTGGGCACTGGGGCCTTAGGTCTCCAGCCAGTTCAACAAGTTAAAAAAAACTGGCAGGAAATGAATGACAGATCCCACAAACAATTAATTTCCCAGGCACATTGTCCTTAAGAAGTTGTAGAAATATTGTAGTAGAAGTCAGGAGTTGTGTAACTCATGTGTTCAATAACCAAGCCATAAAGCTACTAGGAAAAGGGATAATGGCTGGTGAAGGACGAGGTTGAAGTAGAAAAGGGCATTCTTCACTTAAAGGAAGAAAAGAAGAAGAAGAAGAGGGGGGAGGAGAAGGGGGTAGGAGGAGGAAAAGGAGGAAGAGGAGGAGGAGGGGTAGGAAGAGGAGGGAGAGGAGGAGGGGGGTAGGGAGAGGAGGAGGAGGAGGAGGGCAAAGCATATTTTTAAGCTAAACTGTGGTCCAACCATTATTCTATAACTTCAGGATCTTTTTGCATATGACTTTGTATCCTGTCACTTGAGGTCAATCTGCACAGAAGTGCCACTTCTAATTTTCCTCGCTGACTTGGTGGTGAGGGCTGAGGGGATTATGCAGTGCAATGTTCTTTTCCTTGTCTGAGTGTTTACTCTGTAGGTGCTTCTCTCTACATTTGCCTTCCCTTCTTCAACCTCCCTTAGTCTCAGACGGAGTCTCAGCTCCACAAAGCGTTTCCTGACTCAGTTAGCACATATAAAGCACATCATTTTTTTAAAGCACTGGGTAATAGCTTGATCTTTCATACCATGTTTCATTTTTGTGCTTCTATTTGCATTAGATTTATTTAAATTGATTTCTCCTGTATAGCCACATATATTTCCAAGGGGCATAAATTATTTATCATATTTATTATATGTGTATGTATGTGTGTATCTTGTACACACACACACACACACACACACACACACACGAGCACTTTATAGATGTGGCTATAGATCAATGAGTATGGTTTAGTTGACTAAACCACCCAAGAAAAATCTAATAATATTCCTCTGTTTATATGCAAGCAGTCTAGCATCAACTTTATACTAAGTCAACTTCTTAGTAATTACCTACAATACTAACAATTATACTTGTATGTTCAATAGCCTTATGGCACATGTAAGAAGAAGGGGCAATAAAAAAGCCAGTATCTAGTTTGGGTTCCTTTACACTCAAACCTGCCTTTAAAATGTCTTTCAGCTTACCAGTTCACACTGGCAATGGTATTTGAAGGGGTTGTACATTGTCTTGAGATGTTTTGAATACAGTTGTAAACAGATGACCCATACCCCTGATGTCTGATGTTACTGAACCAAGTGAAACCCCCCAAAAAAGGACAAATGCCCTGTTCTTGGAAGCAATATGAATGTTCCTACTGTCCAGAATTGTTTCCCCCATTTTTATTAGTTCTTTGAATTTTATGGAGTATATTCAGATCATATCCACCTCTCTTCCAACACCTCCCAGATCCACCTTTCCCTACCAAAGCAACTTTGTGTCCTCCCCATCCCCCAACCTCAAGTACAACAAACCAGAGGGGGGGCATCCTTAAAGAAAAGTAACTCTCCCTCTCAGAGCACCTATTTGTTGACAGCAGCTCCTATTTTTATAGAGCTGGCTGAGCTCAGGACATTCAGACTAAGAAGCACACGGCTGAATGTCCTAAGCTTAATCAGCTTAACACTGTCAAGCATTAGCTTGTTTCCTCATGCTATCCCATATGCAAGGTGACACCTTTTCCAAAAAGAAATGACAACACATTTTGTTTCCTTGTTCAACTGCAGGCAAAAAGCTTCCTACTACTGGAGAAGTGCACATCTGGGTGAAGGAATGCCTTGACCTCCCACTGCTGAGGGGGAGCCACCTAAATTCTTTTGTTAAGTGGTAAGGATATTCATGACTCCACTTTCCTTAGCTCTCATATAGCCTTGTCTTTGCTGGCTGGTGTCAATTCTCTGTATCAGTGATGTCAACATCCATCACTTACAGATTATTAGAGACATCAAACTGTAAGAGTCTATGACATCAGCTCCCAAAGCTTTATTTGGTTTTAAAATCAAACCTAAGAGATTGTGTCTACAAATGAAGCTAGATATTTGAAACTCACGTGTAACTCACTCTTCTGGGGTACCTCCGTTTCTGAGGGCAATTCTTACTACAAAAATGCTGTCTTAGTTTGGACTTCTGTTGCTGTAACAAAACACCATGACCAAAAATTAGGTCGGGGAGGAAAAGGTTTGTTTGGCTTACACTTTTACATAACTGTTCATTATCACAGGAAGTCAGGACAGGAACTTAAGCAGGGCAGAAATCTAGAGACAGAAGCTGATGCAGAGACCACAGAGAGGTGCTGCTTATCGGCTTGCTCCCCATGGCTTGCCCAGTCTGCTTTTTTATAGAACCTAGGACCAACAGCCCAGGGATAGTTCCGCCTACAATGGGCAGGGCCCTCTCTCCGCAATCACTAATTAAGAAAATGCCTTACAGCTGGATCTTAGGGCAGCATTTTTATCAGTTGAGTTTCCTTCCTTGACTCTAGCTTGTGTCAAGTTAACGTAAGAATGGCCAGGACAATAGCTTAACCAAATTTTAATGCTGGATGTCATTCTATTTGGCTTCCTAATGAACAAGGGAGGATTTCTCTTACTTCCTATGTTCTGTTTGCCAAGATTTTGTTTTGGCTTGCTCTTCCTTCCTTCCTTCCTTCCTTCCTTCCTTCCTTCCTTCCTCCCTCCCTCCCTCCCTCTCACTCACTCTCTCTCTTTCTTTCTTTCTCTCTTTCTTTCTCTCTTTCTTTCTTTCTTTCTTTCTTTCTTTCTTTCTTTCTTTCTTTCTTTTTCTTTCTTGCCTATTTACATCAGATTGCAAATATCTTGAGAGTGATTTGCCAATCAAGTTCCAAGCAGGAGTTAGCATATAAGATACTTTTGAGTTTTCTGACAGCAAACTTTCCTCTGTTATACATACAGAATGACTGTGTCTAGTAAACAACCATTGAGTAAATATTGGTGTGGCCTTCTAGCTCCGGTTTTATCCCTAGAGACTCTATTAGAAGATAAGTTATACTATGTAGGCATATATGACGTAGACTTTTATATGTATAAGATATGGCCTTGTTTGTTAGACATGTAGTACTCTGCCTAGGTTCTCTGGTAAGTTAATTCAGTTCAAGAAGTCAGTCTCCCACTTTCAGATTTTCTTGTCTTTATGAGATGCATGGAAAGTTAATGTTCATTTAGTTATTATAATAAATGCGATATAAAATTGTCAAATTATTAATTCTAAAAGTCAAACCTAGCCTGTTGGAGAGATTTCTCTCTTTATTTTTTCAATTTTACAAGACATTAATTCCTTAGACTGACAATCAGAAATACACTGAAGTTCTAAATTTTTAAATTATTGGTTTCAGGAAACATTAACCAATAAGTCTCAAATTATGACAAAATTTTAACACATAATGAAGTTTACTGTTATGATCATATGGCGTAATTTCTATATTTAATCCATTTATTTTCTTACCAATATTTATTACACTGATATACATTAATCTACACAAATTATCTTATATCTCTAGGGTTTACTATGAATATTTTACATTTTAATCAATGCTTTACTATGAGATCAAAAGGACAATGTGATAGGAAGAAGCTCATGTCCATTACAAGCTGATAAAAAGCCTTTGTGAACTTAAAAGTGTTTTTATTTTTTAATCAATCAGTTGATTAATTAATCCCCATTGACATATATTCACTGTACATAGTGCTAGATTATATAAGAACATAGATCACATAAAAAACATTTCAGGGGGCTGGGGATTTAGCTCAGTGGTAGAGCGCTTACCTAGGAAGCACAAGGCTCTGGGTTCGGTCCCCAGCTCCGAAAAAAAGAACCAAAAAAAAAAAATTTTTTCAAAGTACACAATGTGTTTTGAGTATTTCTGCCCTCCCCCTTCTTGCCTCCTTCTATTTATCCTCTTTGTTTCCTTCCTAGGCAATTCTGTCTTTCCTTTCTCTCTCTTCCTCTGTGTGTCTGTGTGTCTGTGTCTATGTATCTGTCTGTCTGTCTGTCTGTCTGTCTCTCTCTCTCTCACACACACACACACACACACACACACTCTACGTGACTTTTTTGTGTCTTTCTAAGTCTGACGGTTCAGTTCACATGACTATCTTCAGTTTATTTGTGCTCAATTCTACGAGAAGCCTCTAACAGCTCCTATCTCATTAAGAACTTTCAGTTAACTGAGCTGCGAATGCTGCATGTTAGTTACTTCTAATGTCAGTCTCCCAAAGTCAACATCACCATTCCAACTTTGTACTGAGGCAGCAAGCGTCTGAGGAGATGAGTGACGTTCCTGGAATTTATAGGCAGTAAGTCTCAGAGGCAGGCTTCAAACTCAGTTTGGCTGTTTCTGTGCCTAATCTTTCTAACACAATTTACCTTCCCCTGACTTTTATAAAACTACCAGCAGGACCTCTCCAACATGTGCTCTCTCTGGTGTGTGTGTGTGTGTGTGTGTGTGTGTGTGTGTGTGTGTGTGTGTGTGTGTGAAAGCCAGAGTTTCTCAGGAATGGAATCTACTTTCTTTGAAACTGGGTCTCTCACTGGTGGCCTGGCTCTTACTAGTTAGGCTATTCTGCATGGTTACAGAGACTCAGGAATTCTTCCATTTTTATTTAATTCCCAGCACTGGGATTTAACATGCATACTACCGTGTTCAGCTTTTGGTACAGACACTGGTGATAGAACTCAGGTCCTCATGCTTGTCAACACACTCCACTGACAGCTATCTCCCCAGTTTTGCTTTGTTTCTAAGACTCACTTCAATCTACCTCAGCCTGATGGATGCCGGATTTCTAGATGTGAACCACACACATGGCTTCCATGTTTTCTTCTTCCGTTGCCTGTGAGATAGCTGTGCTGAGGGACACGGACAGCACAGATGTTCACTTTCTTAACTAAGATGCCCTCACATCACTTTCTCCTTTTATAGTACCATCCTTCCAGATACCAGTAGAAAAAGTCGCCAGAAGACAAGAGCTGTAGGAAAAACCAGCAACCCCGTCTTCAACCATACCATGGTGTATGATGGGTTCAGGCCTGAAGATCTGATGGAAGCCTGTGTAGAACTCACAGTCTGGGACCATTATAAACTAACCAACCAGTTTCTGGGAGGTCTCCGGATCGGCTTTGGAACAGGTAACATTTGTCACAAGTTTAATTCTCTATGAGCCAAACTCTCCAAGAGATGCTAAAATCCTAAATGTAATGAAACCGTTGGGTGAAAGGTCACCAGGGGTCCAAGGGTTCTTGGTTAAGAGGGTCTGCAGAGTCTGTCCTTTCAGAACCTGATACTGTTGGCAGGTTCCAAAATCAGAGCTTGAAGGTTCTGACTTTGTGGACCAATACCCAGGGCCACTAATGAGTACTGTGCTGCATGTCCAAGCCAATGTACATGCATTCTTTGATTACAGGGCTCAAGAAAGTTAAACAATTGACAACAGGTATGCCCAAGAAGACAGGTGTTGCCAACATTCAAGGAGATAGGTGAACAAGATAAGTCTGCTCTAACAATTATAGAGACAACCACTTCATCACTGTGTTAGGTGTTTTATTACATTATGACATTTTTTCACAGTTCCATGAGTTAGTTAGTAATAGTGCCAAAAAAATCCCTGATACTCCAAAACAAAATAATAACAATAATGATTAATAATAATAAAGTTCATTTCTGAGGCAAGTTATGAGATTGAGTCTTTCAGGCAAAACGCCTTCACCAGTATTCCTAAGGCATCACCCAGTGTCTTCTCTACCTCAGAACACAATCCTCCCTCCTCTATGCCCTGGAAATTATCATCCAGCTTTCACATTCACATTCAGGTGAAGATCAGTCATCTGGGAGGATTGAAACAAGGAAGCTCCTTGGGTGGTAAACCAGCTCTTCCTTATGCCCTAGATGTGCTCCCCAGGCGTGCACAGTCTTCCTTGTCTTCCCTGCCCGACAGTGGGAAACGTAAATGAAAATGTTCAACTTTCTTTCAGGGAAAAGCTACGGGACTGAAGTGGATTGGATGGACTCTACCTCTGAGGAAGCTGCTCTCTGGGAGAAGATGGTAAACTCTCCCAACACTTGGGTTGAAGCAATGCTGCCCCTCAGGATGCTTCTCATCGCCAAGATTTCCAAGTGATCTTAGTCAGCGGATTCCACCATCAAAAGCTACTCCCCGGGGGGAGCTACTCCCCGGGGGATCTGAACTTGAGCTGACGTCGTGCACAGATATCCTCTCCCATCGTCACTAATGACTACTATGAAGCATGCTCAACTTAATCTGCACGCATTCCTTTGCTTGCATGGCTCAAGGGAACTAAACCATGACAAGATGTACAGCCCAGAAGTGCGATGTGATGCCAACATTCATGGAGACAATTGAACGAGCTAGGAAAACTGAACTGTTGCTCCCACACCAAAGAAAAAGCTAGCTTTACATGTTTCGTACCACAATCTGTGTTGCAGTTCAGGCCTGCCTTTTGGTTATTAAAATGCTTGCTGGGCATATAAATAGGAAGGTTACGAGCAAAAGGACAAGGATACTCCTGGGCTGGGGCAGAGAGAGGAAGGACAGAGGTGATGACAACGACCTACATAATATGACAACTATTTACTTAGTAACCTCTAATGAAACATTGAATTCCATCTCAGGGCAGTAAGACTGACTTCACTGCTCATAAATCTGCCTTGAGAAACCCCCACACACCCCGACTCCTATAACGTCACCTTTCTCAGTCTCAAACGGACTTTGGTGCCACCTACTGGCTGCATATGGAATTCAGCTCTTGGCTTATTTTGGCTTCATTTTTGCTAAAACGGGTGGCAAGTGTGTATTTTATAAGACTATGCTAAAATATTGCATATAATGATGGTTTTTCTTATAATTTTACTATACGGAAACAGCATAATAGTCACAGATATGCTTTGCTACAAAGTTTTAATCGAAATATAAATTGCTCAACTGTATTGGACTTCCTATGTATAATTTTCAGAAGGTATTTTGTAAAAACCCTTAGAATAAATTATCATGACTTAAATTGTGTTGGTAGTTTATCCTACCTTCTTAGATTTAAAAACAATACGTTGTATTAGGAATCCTAAAATATAAATTCTCTGGTATGGCTAATTTCTCCAGAGTCTTCCATGCAGCTCTCGGCATTGTCTCATCTAACTGAGCTCTCTGGTTATTATAAAAGGCAGAATTTTTACTTTACAAAGACTTGTTGAGAAGCTTGAAAAAAGTCAGCATTTATTGTTGAAGATAAAGTCTCTTCTTAAAGTTTTCCACAGAGATATCTTTGGATCGTTTTGATTCAGGAAGCATTGTTCCACCTTAAGACCTCGGCTAGTTTTAATTTCTAAAGGCAAGCTCCAGCCTAATGTAGAGTTAAGGAAGTCTGAAAAATGAATGAAGGTGAAATCTTGTAATAATGTCTCATGGATGTCATCAAAGCCACGGGGCTCTTGCCTATAACCCCTGACCTAGAAGACTGAGGCAGGAGAATTGTTGCAAATCTGAGGCTGGTTTGTGGTACATGGTGAGAGTGGTTGAAAAACAAGAACAAACCAAAGAACACTAAAACAAATAAAATCAAAGCCTACTAAGGCATTTACCTCTTTATGAAAGCAAATGCTGTAGCCTTCAATCCACTAGGTGCTGTTAACAGAGCCACCCCTCTGAGGTTGCACTGGAATTGCAGTGTCAGTGCAAGCCCCGCTCTGCCTTGTGTCACAGTCGCAGTGCAATCACCTCCCAACATCCGTGCATCTCAGAAGCACTAAAGACGTCAGTCGCCCTCCTCCAACTCCAGCCAGGACTACCTGCCTCCTCTCACCCCCACAGCACTTGGGCTTGCTGAATATACCAAAGAATATTTTGGCAGTTTTCTCAAGTGTTGCAGTAGGATTTTAAGCGTGTATCCTCACTCCTTAGTCAAGTGCCCAGCTAGTTCATTGGACATACTGCTTATAAAGCATACATTAACTGTGTGCAGAGTAGGAATGATAAGGTTTACCATTGGTGTTTCCTGATGAATCAAAGTCTAGATAGGTAAGTGAGGTTTCCCCTGCGGTAAAAATCAGGAT
Organism: Rattus norvegicus; assembly: GCF_021556685.1. Taxonomy (NCBI): domain Eukaryota; kingdom Metazoa; phylum Chordata; class Mammalia; order Rodentia; family Muridae; genus Rattus; species Rattus norvegicus. Next base: position 156,890,517 of record NC_141534.1, read on the forward strand.
AAAAGGTTGTCTAGTGTCCTGAGACTCCATCTCTTTGTTCACCCACTTTTCATTTATGTTGGACTCATTCTTTTTAATTTTTGATGTCCTATCTGTATACAATGTATTTTGATCAAATTCACCCCCTCTATCCCTCCAACAGATACTCCTTACAGATACCCCTGACCTGCCACCTCTCCACCTCACCTTTTCTCTATACAATCACTCAGTCTAGTTGGCACTCCAGTTCATGAATAGGTGTAGGGCCCTCAGCTGGAGAAAGGGCGACCTACCCAGGGTAGCATCTCTGAAGAAAACTAGTGCTTCCTCTCCCAGTGGCCATCAACTGCCAACAGGTTCTCCTCTACGGGTGGGGCTCCACTTCCATTCTGTTGAGTGACAAAACTTTTCCTAAGGAGATGCAACACACACATCTCCTTACCCAGGAAAGGACGATACCATCAGCAAACCAACGAGTTTTATTGGGGTTACTTACCGGATTATGCATGAGGGGTTACTTACAGGAGCAGAAATGACTCAACAAAGATGGCTATATCACCAAAGTCCACACAAGCATGGATGACAACTCCCTAAAGACGGGAACCTGGAGCACACGGCACAGCCTGCAGGCTACTCAATAGGTTGGAGAGTGTCCTTCCATGTGCCTTAGTTGGTCAGAACCTCTTCCAGGAAGCTGGACTGCTTTCTCCTTCTTCCAGACAGCTGGTCTGGTCTCAGAGTCTTCTTTGCAGTTTAGCTCAATTAGTCTGGGAGTGACTGTCAGCATTTATTGTTTACGATGGCAGGGAGGGGCCTGGTGGATCTGATCAGTCTCAGGGACTTCCTAAAGCTATTTTGAGTTGTTTAACTTCCTGCTTGCAGAGCTTCCCTGCAGAATGATATGTCTGAGGAAACTGTTATACAACAAATCCTTGTGGAAATTTTCACTGGCTTGATCCTGTGGGGGGTCTCGTGAGTACACTCATGACTGCATGAGTTTGCACCCAGAAAGTACCCTTTGGTGTCCAGGACACACTGGTCTGAATCTGTCAAACCTTTAAATCTTTCCATCCCCGTCTTCTGTGATGACCTATGAACTCCGGTGAGGAGAGGGGGCTGGTAATACGGATGCTGCATTTAGAGCTGAGCATTCTAGTTACTTCTTCTTCCTATCTACTGCAAAGAAAGTAGTTTCTCTGCTCAGGGTTGAGAGCTGCACTAATCTATGGGTAGGAAGATAAGTGTTTAGAAGGCTGCTGTCTCTATGTCCATTTAACAACACAATAGTAATAGTCTTTCCTTAGGCCTCTAACCTACCGTGGCGTGGGTTCTTTCTTGCCCCAATTAAGTACCAGGTATGAATTCCACCTTGAGGAATAGGCCTTAAACTGAATAGCATTCATGTCATCTTTGCTCCAAGGAGCACGTCTTGCTGAGCTGATCTTATTGGAGCTGGCAGGGTTCAGAGCTGGGTAAGACTGTTGATGTCTTTCCCCCCAGCAAGCCTACAGAGCACGTCCTGGCACTATGAAAGCCAGCCAATAAGGAAGACACTTCCAGGCCACCATCAGCTCGGTTTTCCATATTCTGGGACAGAAAGCGTGTGGTTTCTTCAGGAATAGGGTCTTATTAGCAAGTCCTGGTGGGCAACCAAGAAGAATGAAGACAGCCTGGGTTGTTTTAGGGGTCTCTGGGATTCTTTGTGCTCAACAACTTGAAGGCAAATGTCTTGTTTCTGACACTTGGCTTTTTGTTTGATGATCTATGGCTTCTGGGAGGATGCTGTCTCCTGTGTAAGCTATCTCCAATTAAATATATATATATATATATATATATATATATATATATATATATATATATGTGTGTGTGTGTGTGTGTGTGTGTGTGTGTGTGTGTGTGTGTGTGTGTGTGTGTGCCTGAATGTAAGTTCATGCACCAAATACATATATTTGTGTGTGTTCTAATATTTATATTTAGAAAGCTTATAAAATAGATTTCCTTGAACTTTTTCAAACATCCTTTGTGTTACTATTCCTCCTCCTGCCCCCTCAATAAATCTTTTAATGTTCTTCCTTTTGATTTTTTTAAAAATACCTATGGATTTGATGTTACAGAAGTTAATTTGTACTTAACAAAATACATTTTTAAATGTGGAAAAAACTATTCAACAGACAAAGGTCACTGAATATTCCTTATGTGTGTGGTGCTGAGGTAGGTGGTGAGGGAGACTGTTATTCCATCCTGGAGAAACGATTGCTATTAATATTTTGAGAGTTTTTCCTGCTCTTAGAGAATATACCTTGTAGAAAAGGAAAGAAAATATACTTTGTAATTTCAGTTTGTTATGTCACATAACTATATAAGGTAACCAACAAATACAATGTTCACTAAATGTAAAACAAGAAGAGAGACACTCTAATTTTCTGGTCACTTGTGTCCACTCTGCATGTTCTAGTTCATGCAACATAGCTTGAGATTTAAGGAAGAGGTGTAAAAATGAGTGAAAAGTTACAATAAGTTTATTTACATTTTGGTATTTTCTTTTTTCATCATTTTTGGCTAAAATTTCTCTGATAAATTCAGACAACTATATAATCCAGTTTAATAACTCTCATCCTCCCACCTCTGATTTCCTTCCCATTGATGACGCCCCGCCCCCATCCTTACAAGTCTTTCCTCCAGATTCCTCTCCTTTTGTTTTGCTTACTTTTCTTTTGTGACCAGCTGGTTTTTAGCCAGGTTAGCCTGTGTGACCACATTTGAAACTCTCCACAGTAGCCTAGTTAATACACATTTTGAAAGTCTTCGATATGTATTTTTTTACAAAACTTCAGGACTTGTTAAAATTTCAGTTTAGCAACCCAAACCAACACAGAGTTTAAGAGTGGAAACTCAGTAGCAGCTGTTACATGAACTACCCTACAGCCAGTTAATAACTAGTTGACTGGCTCTGCAAGGCTGGAGCCAATGAAGTTGTTTTCTGTTTCCTGCCAATGTTTGTTGTATAAAAAACAACAGTCAAGCCGCCCTGTCTGTGGCATGTTTGTTTTCATTTCTGAGAAAGCAGCCCGCCTCCATTGTTTCTGTTCTGGTTCCTGCCTTGAGCCGTTTTCCTGGTTTCCCTCAGTGATAGACTATAACCTAAAATAGTTTTTTTCAGCAAGAAGTTTTTGATTTATCACAATAGCAAAAATGTGAACTAGCACTGGTACTCATTTATTGTTTGTAGTGGTTTGAAAATGCTTGGCCCTAGGGAGTGGCAGTATTAGGAAGTGTGGCCTTGTTGGAAGATGTATGTCACTGTGGGGATGAGCTTTGAGACCCACCTCCTAGCTGTCTGGAGATAGTCTGTTCCTGGTTTCCTTTGGATGAAAATGTAGAACTCTCAGTTACTGTGCCATGCCTGCCTGGATGCCGCCATGTTTCTGGCCATGATGATAATGGTCTGAACCTCAGAACCTGTAAGCCAGCCCTAATTAAATGTCCTTTATAAGAACTGCCTTGGTCATGCCTCTTTCCAGCAGTGGAAATCATCACTAAGACACTGTTAAATGTAGATAGGAGCAAGATTCTGCTATGCCATCAAATAATAGAGTGGACGCAGGGAACACACGGTAGGTACATTTCAAAAGGCAGAAGAAAGGATGCGCAAACCTTTTCATCATAGGAAAGCTAATCCATAAGCAGCGTGCAGTGGCTCAGCGCCTATAGCCCAACATTCCAGAGGCAGAGATGGGAGGGTAAGAGGTTCAGAGTCAGGCCTGGCTACATAGTTGTTATGAGGACAGCCTAGGCTAAATGAGACCCTTTCTCACAGAAAGAGAAAGAAGGGAGGGAGGGAGGGAGGGGGAGAAGGAGGGGGAAGGAAAGAGGTGACAAAGTAAAAGTTTGAGGAGACAGATATATTTAATCTGATTGGAAATGTGTGTATATGTCATTTATATATGAAATATTTTGCAGTACAATGTTGATATTTATAATATTTATGCCTTTATCAGTTAAAACGTTTTAAAAGTGTAAAACATCCAGTTTAGGAACATTTCTAGCCCTCAGCCTTGCCATCCCTGTATAGACAAAATTTGTGATCTGGGAAACAATCGCAAATATTTGAGACTGAAAGAATAAAGAGTTTAAACTATCCCCCACTGACCCTGCTGTGAGGACAAGTGCACCTCACAGCAAAGAATAACATAACATATTTTGGGGATGTAGCCTGGCTATAGCCACCACAAACCATCTGGCCTTGATAGGGCCTGACTCAACAGTTCTGAGAAAAACAAGAATTAGGGTCAGCTTGCCCCAGAAGGAGGGTGGCCTAGAGTTGAACTGAGCCCAAGTTACAAACCAATGAAATTGCTTTGTGTGACTGTTGCCAACTACCTATGTAATTTTCCCTATAAATCCCTTCCCCTAATTGGGCTCGGGGTGGACTCCTCTGTCTCCTGTGTGAGATACGTGTCGTCCCCAGAGCTCTGGTTCCTCAAATACACCTCTTGTTTATTACATCAAGACTGGTTTCTTGTGAGTTCTTGGGGGTTGCGTTGTCTCGAGATTTGAGTGGGAGTCTTCCCCACCCCGGTGGTCTTTCAAGACCAAAGACAGCATCTCAACCCTTTTGTCTAATGTTTTGTTCTCAGTGAAAACGGAAGCATTTAAACATCTCTACAATAGTTGTAATGACACAGACTTCTCTATCACCACATGGGTATATATGAAATCTAACTTCCCAACTCCATCATTACACAAAGCCAACTATTTCTCTATTCCTAAGCTTCATGGTACCAAGTTTATTTGGATCATCAAGTTTTGTACCTTACTTTTCTTCAGCTATTTTTTAACGTAAGTATTTTCTGTGCCATGAAAATTTTCTTTTAAACATGATAATGCTCAATTGGCCATTTCTTTGGGATATTTAGGTTTCAAGTTTCTTAATAATTATGAGGCAGATGGCAAGGCAAAACCCTTGCATAAGGGTTTTTTTTTTTCAGATTATTTTAAACAAAGAACTCCTCACAAGAGCAATTATCAGCTCTCAATACAGTTCAAGCACTTTTAGTTAGCACAGACACTCTTAACTGACTTTCATTCACAATATAAAGGACTTCTTTCACCATCCCCTTACAAGTCCTGGAAATCATAAATAATGAGAATTTTATTTATTTTTACTGGTTTGGGTGGATGAAATACCATCTCATTTTTACTTGCATTTGTTGGATCATTCTTGAAGTTCGTCGCGCATCTGTTTCTGTCTCCTTGTTTTTTAAATGCATTTATTCATTTCCCCTTTAACATGATGCTCTGTTAATGCCTCTAAACTTTATATTAATATGTCAATCTTATCTGACACTTTTAGACATATTTGTTTACCACCTCTGGCATCTCGTTGAACAGACTTGTATCTCCATCTCTCCAGCGTGCAAGGCACAAGTGTAATCATCATGTTTTGTTTTGTTTTTTTCATTTTGTTGTTTGCTTCAGCCTTGATTGCCTCTGTATTGTTCACTGTGTTTCTGTTAATGTATTTTCCCAACAGGTAAACAGGAAGGTTGAGTGTCTAACTAAAGGTATCTAACTAAAGGTATCTGCTTTAAGAGAAACAAAAGGAATTTCATTTAGAGCAGCTGAGCTAAGACTTGGGTCCAGACTCTCCTTTATACGCGCCTATAGCAACTGTGTTTCTATAGACAGAAGGTTCTTTTCAGAACAAAGAGGAGAATAAGTCTCTGTAAGCTTGCTTTGTTTACTCTTAGGAGAAATCAGATTTGTCCCCTGTTGCGAATAGTCCTGAAGCGGACTCTGTGGTTGGCTTATAGCTGTGCTGCCCAGGCTGGACAGTGACAGTGAACTGAGAACTGTGATTGGTTCAAAAGACAGGCGTAGCCTGACCAGATTGGCACTGAACTCCCCCTATTACCTCACTGCGTTCGGCAGGTCTGTCCACCAATTACAGGACTCCTTACTGGAAAAACCAACTGCTAGAGAGAGTGCCAAGCGTCCATAGCAACGCCCTTTTGAAATCAGAAGGGGGAAAGACTAAAGTCATTTCTTCTGCAGAGCGTCTATGCCGCAGAAGGAGAAGACGCTTAGGATGGATACCCCACCCCCCGACGAGATCCTAGGAAGACAAAACGAAAACCTGGAAAACGAGGATGACGAATTGGGGTTTAAGGAAATGGACGGTCTGAGAGAAGCTTTGGCCAACCTTAGGGGACTGTCCGAGGAGGAGAAGGGCGAGAAGGCAATGCTCCGCTCCCGCATCCAAGAGCAATCCCAGCTCATCTGCATCTTGAAACGCAGATCCGACGAGGCCCTGGAACGCTGCCAGATCCTAGAACTGCTCAACTCGGAGCTGGAGGAGAAGAGGATGCAGGAGATGGAGAAGATGAAGGTCCAGAATGAGCAGGTCCAAAAGCTGGAGAGTCGCTTTATGACCCTAGCAGCCAACCACGAGCTGATGATCCGCTTCAAAGATGAGCACAAGAGTGAAAACATCAAGCTGAAGGAGGAGAATGAGAAGCTGAGGCAGGAGAATAACAGCCTCTTCAGCCAGGCTCTGAAAGACCAGGAGAACAAGGTACTGCAGCTCACTGCACACAACAAGGCTCTGGTGGAGGAACTGGAGGTCTTGAAACAGAGATGCGCTCACGAAGCCGGTCAGGCTCGGGCCCGAGAGGAGGAGCTGCTGGCTCTGCAGAACCAGCAGGCCTGTGAGCATGCCAAGGAGACTGAGCAGCTGCGCAGCCAGCTGCAGAGCATCAAGCAACAACACCGGCAGGCCACGGAACAGATGGGGAAGGACCAAGAAGCGAATATCAACATGAACCAGGAGCTGCAGGCCAGGCTGCACACTGTCATGCGTGAGAAAGAGGAGCTGCTGCAGCTGTCCATGGAGAGGGGCAAGGTGCTTCAGAACAAACAGGCTGAGATCCGCCAGCTTGAGGAGAAATTGGAGACAGCAGCCATGGCCAAGAAGCATGCGCTAGAACGCTTTGAGCAAGAGGCAGTGGCGGTTGATAGCAACTTGAGAGTTCGCGAGCTCCAGCGCAAGGTAGATGGGATCCAGAAAGCTTACGATGATCTGCGTCTCCAATCAGAAGCCTTCAAAAAGCACAGCCTGGATCTTTTAAGCAAAGAGAGAGAACTTAATGCCAAACTCCGCCATCTCTTTCCATAAGAGAAATTGTGCTTCCTGTTGTCTCCAGTTAATACTTCAAGTATATGTGCCTTAGATTTATGGCAAAAACAAAGAAAATTCATTTACTATACTTTTAAGTACAAAAAACACTTTACTATGACCTTGTTGTTGTTCCTGTTGCACAGTTAATGTTAATTTTCAGTTCTACCCCCTAGAATACATTTAAGATTAACCAGAGTCCCCTCTGTGCCTTCGAAGATTTCTTAAGATAATCTGTACCTTCTAGCTCATAACTCACTCATTCTCAGCCTCAGACATCTTCCTATAGCTTGAAAAGATGTATGATTTAAAGGATTCTAAAATGAACGTGCTATCGTGAAAAAGGGGAAGACACAGCCCCATTAGTCATTGCAGAACAATAGCCGTACAGCACTGTGGTTGGGCGTAGAAACAGAGAGCTGTCAGCTGGTAGAACAAATAGTTCTCAGCAAAAAGAGTCTGATTGGACATGATTTTGTGTTAGCTTGGCAAAGCAAAAGTTTGATCATTCACTTTTGTGCCAAAGTATAAAGCCAGCTGTGTTAGTCATTCTATTGAGCATTAAGATTCAAGTTCATTAAGTCAACCAATTCTAAAATTTCCTACAAGTTTATCTTATTCCCATTTTCTCGGTTTTCTGCTTAATAACTGAGAGGATTTAGATGTTCTCTATTGAGACTCTCAATGGTTTCATTTTCTATTTCCCAATATGTTAATAGGCAAAAATACCTCAATTCAGGGAAACGAATCATAGCAGATTGTTTGATTTTGGTAGTAGCTCATATATTGTTTTCTGTTCCTGTGGATACATTTTTTTTGTGTAATTAACCTTTGTGTCTTAAAAGTCCAAGTTGAATGTGTATATGTGTATTATGGCATTCTCTGTAGGGATTATTCAGTTTTGTAAAAAATAGTTATTTAACAGTTAAATGTAGAAGTTCTTAAGGAAGTAAAGTGTTCAAGTTAATTACCAGAATGTAATTTTCTTATTTCTCCTATATTTAGTCATTGTTTTATATGCAATTATGAATACCTATAAGATAGATTATAGCATAGTAATTTTCTTATTCATTTGGTGCCAGGAACACCAAAAGTTACATAGCAAGTTTGATTTACTTAAAGCAAACAAAAACTATTACTTGGGGGCTTTCTTTGCTTGTTGTTATTAGTTTTTGTTTTGTTTTGTTTTGTGATAAAGAGAGAGAGAAACTTATGCAGCCCAAGTTGCCCTTGAACTTACGTAGACAATGGCCTGATATAAGTGAAGAAGGAAGAGTGAAGAATGGGACAGTTGTATATCAAGTTGTTCTTCTTTAATGATTTGTTTTTAGACTTTTTGGGTGAGTGCTTTGCCTGCATCATGTGTGTATCCAAGAAGCTTAGAAGATGACGTTGGATTCTCTGGAACTAAAGTCACAGATATGAGCTACCATGTGGGCGCTGGGAACTGAGCAAGAACAACATGTTTTCTTAGCTACCTAGTCCTCTCTCCACCACCCGCCAAGTCAAACACTTTGCACACTCAGAGAGGACGTGTTGTCACTATTTTATAAATGAGACAGTGAGACTCTAAGAGGTTGGCTGATGTAAAGCCGCGAAGACCTAGAGAAGCTGAGGGAAATCTAAACTGAACGATCTTAGCAGGGTGCCAGGGGACTCCCCCGACTTGCTTTAATACTTATCACTGTCACAAAATTAGTGTTTCAATAAAGGGCATCGTACTTTTATTCCTGTGCATAACACTACCAATTAATCAAGCAAGTCTGCGCTAAAATCCATGCTTCCTCCCAGTATATAAACTTACTTTGAAAAACAAACACACGCATGGAGGGGTGGGCTATTCCTTGTGTGCTATAGCGCTTTGTACTTAATCTCTGACCATTCAAGAAGCAGCAATCAGGGTATCTACTAGAGTGCACTCCTTTATAAAGTAATATTTATCATTGGAACAAATCGACGACATGTAAGTTGGCCTATTCTAACCATTATCTTTAAAGGGAAAAATTTTTTCTTTTTTTTCTTTTTTCTTTTTTTTCAGAGCTGGGGACCGAACCCAGGGCCTTGCGCTTGCTAGGCAAGTGCTCTACCACTGAGCCAAATCCCCAACTCCTAGAGGGAAAATTTTAAAGCAAAGCAACAAAACCCTTTTCTAAAGCCAGCCTAATTTTTTTCAATGCTGACAAGCAGTCACCCTAATATGAAAGGCAACAGAACAGAGACTCTACACTCAAAACACCTTGTCTGCCGTGATGCCGAACTAAGCGTGATCTCTTGGAAAAGTACAAAACCGTAAGTCCTTGGTGTGCCCCGAAGGATGAGTGTAAACGCTAAAGGTGTGCTAAGAATTTGCAAAGAGAAACACTGATGAACAGCCATGTTTTCAGAGCTCTGCCCCTGTTCCAGTGAAATGAATTCAGGTTAGTTCTCAGGAAAGAATGGGTGGAAAACAAAGGTCCCCACAGCTCTATCCTATTGAAGGTTAAAAAAAAAGTTTCAAGCCTTGGAAGGAGCCCTGGCACCAGTGCCTGTTATTCCTATTATTCTCTCACCAAGACACCATGGAGTAGCTGTGGCTGGGTCAGGCCCTGACTAGATGAATCTACCTTCCCCTTTATGAGACTGGGCAGACCTTCAAGATGTAACCATGAGGGCGCAAGGCAAAAAAGGGCCATAACTCTTACCTCTCTCCCTAATGCCTACCCACCCAACCAGTTGGTGTGTCTTCTAGCATCCATGGTCCCAAACCAGGCCATCTGGAAATACTTCGGCTAAGTGTTTTCAGAGGACATGCTGCTATGATTAATTCAGACGAATCAGGTTGCGCCACTGTGATAGGGATGAGGCTAACGTATGCCCTGACACGGGGAGAGCTAGGAAGGCAGATGAATGTTTAATGGACCACTAACAGTCTCTGCTGTAGTGCATCCACTTATGTTCCCATGTCCATGCCAGCCGGGGAGTACTTTTTAAGGAAATTTAATCATAAATCTTGAAAACAGTTCTCAGAATGTGGAACACTGGCTAAGAACAGGCCTTTGCAATTATTTTCAATCTTCCTAAGAACACACTGATGTTATTTCCTAAAATGTCTTAAGTTTAATGCCCTGGGCTGTGCAGTTGAACCTTACTGAGGTTGATGAGCATCTCTCTTGGAAAAATGTAAGAACCAAGCATTTTCCACCTGTGAAACAAATCAAGAAAAATGTCCCCTTGAAAAATCTGCCTGGTCATTCACTATGCATCTAATTGATTTTGATATCCCACAAGCCCCAACTCCCCAGGCCCACAGGGGGACTCTGATCTTTGCTAGATGACAGCTTGCTCTCATCCACATTCTGATCCACTCTTCCGTGCTCTCATTTAAAATAAATTTGTCTTTCCCATTGAAGGTTTAATGCAGTTTGGATCTTAAATGTCCACATGCCCCAGAGGGAGCACCATTGGGCAGTGGTAAAACTTTAGGACTTGGGGCTTAACAGAAGGTCTTCAGGTCACTTGCTATGGGAGGGGACTGTGAGATCCTTCTCCTTTCCTCTTTCTCTGCTCCCTGACCATGAGGTGAGTGGCCTTGCTCTGCTGTGTGCTCTAGCATGATACACTGCCGGGGCTAAGTAATCATGGACTAAAACTGTAAAACTGTAAGTGAAAATAAACCTCTCCCCCTCATCAGCCAACTGTCTCACTATTTGTTGTAGTGATGGAAAGCGAACATGAGGTTATATATTCATTACATCATTATAGTAGTAAACAATTAGATATTGTTGGTATTCTGTCTAAGCTCCACCCCCACAGCTACCTAGCAACAGCCAGGTATGCTCCACCCCACAGTTGCCTGGCAACAGCCAGCTATGCCTGACACTGTAAAAGGGGCTGCTTGCCCCCTCCTCATTCTCTCTTGCCCTTACTTTTCTCTGCTGTCCTGCCCTCTTTATCCCTGTCCCTTCTCTCCCCGTCCTCCATTCCCTCTACATGCTCATGACCAGCCTTTACTTATCCCCCCTTCTACTCTTCTTCTCTCATTAAACCTCTCCACATGGAACCATGTTGGCTTGGTGTGTTCTGTCTGGATATGGGGTTGAGATTTAAACCTCAACAGAAATAGCCTATACAGCATTAAAGAGCAATCAGTTAACTTTACCTTTTTTAATTCAACATATCTGTGGAAAATTTTTAAAAGCTCATATATATATATATATATATAATATAAATATCTTCAGGATACATTTGAGCAGGTTATACAATATAATATATACTATCTCTTATGTCCTGGGTACAATATAATATATACTATCTCTTATGTCCTGGGAAGAAGATATAAGACTATGAATACAATTTATTTCTAGACATACAAATAAATATTGAAAACAAACCAATGAAAGTGGTTATTAATGGTGTAGTGAACCATAAGCAATGAAGTTGTCAGAAATAAGGTTTGGAATGAAACTTCTTGATATAGACAATTTTGATGTCATTTGGTTTTTGAACCACCAAATGTTACCACCTTACATATTCAAAAGGTAGTAACATTGAAAATAAATGAATTTAAATTTAACTTAAAATGAAAGAAACTTCTACATGCCTGCTTAATTTCCAGTAGGCTCCATCTCTATGTAAATTATTTAAGGCCTGCAGAATTTTCTTTCTCCACCTAGGCAGGCGAGATTTCTTTTGGAGCAAGCCACGCATGGCCTGACAGATCTGGGTCAGGTCATTGAGCTGGAAGCTGCAACTCTCGCAGATGTTGAATGGCATATGGAAAATCACAGTATCTTTTGTACACCAAAGAGTGCCTCCTAAGAGCTAGTGTTTCTCTCTCAAATTTACAGATTTGAATGTTACTGCCTGTTTTTGTGGATTTTCACATTTTATTAAATCCTAAGATTTTATATATTTATTTTCATTGGTGTGTATCCATTGTACATGATAATGTATTACAAGGACTGCTTTCATGCAGGTATACAGTGTTCCTTAAGCACATGTTCCATCCCCCACCCTACTCCTGTTTGTCCCCTTTGTCCTCCTAGACATTTTCACTTCTGCTTTTATGTCACATGTGCATTTGTAAGTAAGGCATGCAAACATGTATATGATTTTATGTGTCTATAAAATCTAGAAATGACAAATGAGAGAAAACACAATGTCCTTCTGAAACTAGCTTACTTTGCATAATGATTATCCCCCGCCATTTCTATTGTCCTGTATAACATAACTTTGTTGTTCTTTGTGCCTAAAAAAAACTATCATTCTGTCTATATACATTACTTTTTGTCTCTTCCTATACTGATGAGTACCCCGAATGGATCTATAACCTAGTTATTGTGAATTGTGCTACAAAAAGCATAGTTATAAAAATGCTTCCATGATATGCTTCCTGTGACAGTTAGAGGGAAATAGCTACGTTATAAGATACACCTACTTTAAGTTTTAGGAGAAACTCCTTACAGCTTTCCATGGTGGTTGGGCCAGTGTACATCCCCACAGTACATTCGTGGTTTCTATTGTCCACATCCCTACTGCACTGATACCATTGTAATGCCTGTTTGTCTGACTAGAATGAGATGCAATTTCAGTGTAGGTTAATTTGCATTTGTCTGCTGGCCAGTGAGACCAGACATATTCACATATGTTTACTGGACATTTTTACTCCACGTTAGTCCTTTTGTTGATTGAGTTCTTTGATTATTTACCTAGTTTTGTGAGTCCTTCATATGTTCTAGATGCTAATTCTATGCCAGATGTATAACTAACGAAGATTTCCCTCCAATTCTGTAGAGTGTCTCTTCTCCAGATTGTTTCTTTTGAAGGGAAGAATAATTTTAATTCCGTGTGATCCCATTTTCCATGTGTTAGCATCATTTCCTGAACAACTGTGGTCCTATTCAGAAACGAGTTCCCTATATCTTGAAATGTTTCTCTTGCTTTTCCTTCTAATGGTTCAGAGTTTCAGGTTTTACTTTAAGACTCTTGGTCCATTTCCGGTTGATTTTTGCACACAGTGAGGGATAAAGATTTAGTTTCATTTTTTGCATGTACATATCTGGTTTTCTCAGGACCATTTTTTTTTCCAGAAGAGGTTATCAGTTTTGTAATGTATATTTTTAGCATCTTTGTCAAAATTCAGGTGACTCTAGCTGCTTGGGTTTATATTGTATGTCTTCTATGCTGTTATAACCTTGGGTTTTAGGTCTGCATTTCCTCATGTGCTCAGTCTTATAGACTTTGGATCATGGCTTTTGCATTTACTCTACAAAGAGGATGATAGAGGCAGGGCAAGTCAAGCCATTATAGTTTTTCAATTTTACTTATATTTGATACATTGCACTCATCTAATAGATTGCTTTTTGTAATCTAGTCTAGGCCAGTCACTATGTTAAGTCCTGGAATACAATGCAAATAAGACCTTATTCTCATTGAATTCGCTGTCAACAGATGAGAAAGAATGCTCAAGAAAGGGATGAATAGAAAAATACATACAGTCTCCAAACTTAATTTAGGAGACATTAGAAAAGGCTTTTTTCTAGAAGTGAATTGTGTAATAACATTGTAGAAGTAGAATGTACAGTAGTTGTCTAAGACAGTGGTTCTCAATCGTCCTCATGCTGTCTGACCCCCCCAACCATAAAGTCATTTGTATTGCTACTTCATGACTGCAATTTTGCTACAGTTATTAATCATTATGGAAATATCTGATAAGTGGGATGGATATTTGATATGTGACTCCTATGAAAGGGTAGCTCATCCCCCAAAGGGGTTGTGACCCACAGGTTGAGAACTGCTGGTCTAAGAGAAGACTAAAACATGTTAGCGTTAAAAGTGTTAGAATGACAAGGACCTTCTGTTCCTGGGTAGAGAAGCAATCTCTGTTCATTCAGCTCTCTGAGTGATCTTAAAGAAAGTGTATCTGAGTAGAGAGAAAAGAAGAGAACTAAAATCTTGAGTAATAGAGAAATGAACATAACCAGGCATGGATTTTACATAGGTGTAAGTATGGAGAGAGATGAACTCTTGTAACAACTCTAGAAATAGCATTTTAAATGACTGTTCTCAATGGAATGAATTCTAATGGAAATAGAACTGCAAGGACATCATTGCCAATTGTACTCAGTAGTGGTTGGTTGTAATGCTAAAACAATTATACATGTTTCAGTTCAAGCAAAAAATACGTTAATGTTAATAAACAAAATTTTTGAAGGCAGATATAAAAGAAGTTTAAAAACCTTTTAGTCTTAAATTCAAATAAGTAGTATTCTAAATCCATGATAGCTTTCTTTTACCAATACTTATTTCTTCATCAATTGAATGGCCGAAAGCAAAGGCAACCCAGTGCTATGAACGTCCCTAAGGCCATGTTGGTGACCACTACAAACTATTTCTACTCAACACCACTTCTTAGAAGAGAGGCTGATACTGTGGTTAGACTAGAAAAAGAGCATGAGGACCTGAGCCATCTAGTTATAATAGAAACAGGCACTAATATTGTTTTGTCAAAAAGCGAAGACCTCCTAAGTTGGAGGGGCTCTCAATGGCCAGAGAGTAATTTGGTTATCAAAAGAATAATATTGAGTGAAATATAGAATATTTTATAAGTATAAATTCATAATAATAGACAGAAAGAGGAAGGAAGAAAACCAGAGTCAAACAATAACAAAGGCAAAATAAATAAAATGCTCGTCGATCTCTTGACTTATTACTCTGAAAATTATTAAGTCATAAAGGGAATTGAGTGGATATTTAGTCTACTTATCCTGGTCCCTGTATTTCAAGGAATAAAACAGCTCATCTATAATGAGACAAAGTGGTGTTCAGTAGAACATAAAGAGATTATAAAAAAATTACCTTACAACTTGTAGGGAAGTCATCTAGCACTGAATAAGGATTAATAAACTGAACATGGTGCCTTGTACTTATCATCAGCCCCCAAGACTCAGATATGGGACTTTCAGGCAAGATGATGACAAGTTTGAGTTCATTCTGGGCTGTCTAGTGGATTATAGGCTAGCTTGGGCTACACAGCAAGATCCCGTAAGGAGAGATGAGAAGAGAGAAGGAGGAATTGGGAGAGAAAAGAGAGATAGGTTAGTGGAAAATTTTATAGCCTGGCCACTGACCAGAAAGCAGTAAGCATTATGTACCCACAATGCGTGCAGCCCACATAGCAGAGCAGTATTACCTAGAACATATTCCAAGGTTACTGAATCATCAGAAAATGATTCTGGCCCAGGCAATTAACTTCCTGTTTCCTGCAAAGATGGACAGAGGGGAAAATGGGTAATGGGAGAAGTGAAGTGATTCCACAGCAAGCCCATCTAAAAACGTGTATTATCAGACAGGACAATGCACCTGGTTCCAAACAAATGGCATTGGGGAAAATGGGAGAAGTGCTGTTTTGGGTTAAAAGAAACTTAAGACATAACTAAATGGACCAGCGTGTAGAATTTTTGGCTTTGATTCTGGCACATTAGCTGCAACACAGTTGATAAGGGATAGAGTTTAAATATCAAGAAATCGGGGTTGGGGATTTAGCTCAGTGGTAGAGCGCTTGCCTAGGAAGCGCAAGGCCCTGGGTTCGATCCCCAGCTCCGGAAAAAAAAAGAACCAAAATAAATAAATAAATAAATAAATAAATAAATAAATAAATAAATAAATATCAAGAAATCAAAGAGGTCTGGGTGTAGCTCAGCGATAGAGCATTGGCTTAGCATTCACAAGGGCCCATGATCTCCCCTAGCACCAGAATAAGATCCATAATGCTTTTATTATAGCCATGTGTGGTGGTTATGGAACTAAAATAGCCTTATAATAAAAAATGTCCAGTGCCACATGTAGGGGTGGATTAGCATGATACCTATGATTTATTCTAAAATATCTCAGCAAAACACGAAGATGAAGCAAGTGAGGCCCTATATAGTTAAATATAGATGATAGTAGATGATAGGCCCATAGGGAATTGGTATGTTATTCTTTTCAACTTGCATCTAATTTAAATTTCTGCATATAAAGAAAATTGGAAAGTTCTGGAGTTTCTTTTGTTTGTTCTTTTATCCTCTCTCTCTCTCTCTCTCTCTCTCTCTCTCTCTCTCTCTCTCTCTCTCCCCCTTCCTTCCCCCCTCTCTCCCTCTTGTTTGCTTCAGACAGAGTCTTACTATGTAGCTTGGGTTGTCCTGGAACTCACTATGTAGACCAGGCTGCTCTTGAACTCACAGAGATATGCCTACTTCTGGCTCCCAGATGCTGATATTAAAGACATGCACCAGCACATCCACCTTGGAGTTTCTGGAGAAAGCAAGATTTAGAATGCACCGAAGCATGATCTGAGGTACCTGTGAGGGGGCCATGAGATGGCATCTACTCTAGTAGGACCTTGCTGTGATGACAAGCATCATTTGCATCCTTCCAACCACCTCTGCTTAACTTCTACTCTTTACTTCTGTTCCCCCCTCTGACATCAGCAACAACAATGGGTCTTCACTGATTAGAAGACATACCACAACAGGGGTCATCAATGGAAAGGCTTTAGAAAATCTGCTCTTTAGATAATGTTACCAACCTGGTTCTTCAGTTGAGAACCAGTCGTGGCCCCTTCTGCTCTCACTGCTCCTCATAATGTGTGGGTCAAGGGTAAATGGAAAAGCAAACATGAAATGAGCACTTTGGTCTTTGTAATATACTTACTCTTCTTTCTTATCAAAACCTCTTAAGCAAGGCACAACTTCACTCTCTGCTGTCTGTGATCTGATTATCTGCCTTAGAAAATGTATCAGTGTAGGCATCGGGGTCTTTATGGAAGAGTTGCGGTATCGATACTCACCATTGCATCAATCCCCCTTCTAACATAAAGGTGAAAGCAAGCAAACCAACAAACCCACAAAAGCAGAGTGCATTTGTCAGATTCCTCTCTGGCTACAGGGGTTTGGAAGGCTCAGTGAAGTAGGGGGCCCAATAGAACAGTGTTAGAGTGTCTTACTTCTTGAGCGTCTTACTTCTGAGTTTACCTCATAAATGGCTTTGCTGCATCCTTTCTTGTCATTTGAGCCATTTTCTTTGGGCAGTGAAAGTCCCATGTCATATAAGTATTCTTGCAATTATTTGGAGAGTCCCACAGTGGGGAAGAATAAGTGTCTCCTGATGCCCAGCCTGTTGGCCATGAGAATGAACCCCCTTGCAGGCTCACCATCAAGCCCCAGTCAAATCTTTGCATCTTAGTTAAGTCTGACTAAACCCCATGAGAATACCAGAATACCAGAGTCATATCGCCAATCCCCTTACACACACACACACACACACACACACACACACACACACACACACACACACACACACTGAGAGATATAACAAATATTTTTAAGTCTTATAATCCACAAAGTAAAAATGTTGTTGTTTTGGGGGGGGTGCGATTTTGAAGACAGAGTTTGGGCAGAATTCTCTTCTGTTGTTCTCCCTTCCTCCATCCTTCCCTCTCTCCTTCTGTCCCTCTCCCATCTGACTTTCCCTTCCTTCCTTCCTTTTCCTTTCTTTTCTTCCTTCCTTTCTTCATTCTTCCCTCCCTCTTTTTCTTTCCTTCCTTCCTCCTCCCCAACTTTATTTTTCAAGACAGGGTTTCTCCTGGTTGTCCTGGTACTCACTTTGTAGACCAGGCTGACCTCAAACTTAGAGAGATCCACCTGCCTCTGCTTCCCAAGTGCAGGGATTAAACGCAAGCACCTCTTCACCCATTACAACATTCCAGCTTTCTGTTGACCAACTCCCTCCCTAATGTGCTTGTTTGGCCCCCATTTACTTCCTCCACCCTACAGTGAATGAACTAAAACCTAGGATCTCCTCCTTGCTACGTAAGCACTCTATCATTGGCCTGTATCTTCAGGGGCCTGAGGCAAGCCTGACCACTAACTACTCTGATGTCCACTCCTTCAGTTTGTCCACTGACTTTTTAACATAAGTTTTGGCATTATGTTTCATCCTACTTAGAAAAGCTGGACTCAATTCTGTTTGCAATGACTGACATATCCTCAGCCTATTCAGGCTTCTCATACCCCACAGTTTTACTACATGGCTGCTATAATCAATGACAAAAACTCAGCTTAAAACAACAGAAATTGAGACTGCGGGGCAGGAGAGACCACCAGTACTTCCACCCCTGCCCACATCCCTGGCCCAAGAGGAAACTGTATACAGCCTTTGGGAATAGGAAGATAGGGGCACTCAACGCTGTGGTCCAGACACTGCCCGGATCTGAAGGGATCCTGTCAAAAGCTCCCTGCATCCAAATCCCGTGGGAGGGAAAGCTAGACCTTCAGAGGGGCAGACATGCCTGGGAAGCCAGAGGAGACTACTCTCTGCCTACATTTATAACTCTAGAGGAAAATGCCTAGCACCATCTGGGTCCCCTGTGCACAGGATCCTGAGTGAAGACAGGGCAGGCCATTCTGGTTGCTGCCCTCATGGAGAGCTGAAACCCGGATCTGAGAAGCTAATCCAGGCCTGAGACCAGAGGTAAGACCAACTTTCCTGCTCCCAGTGACCTGACTGGTAGACTCAGTACACATGCCCACAGGAACACCTGAAGACCACTAGACAGGAACAACTACACGCCTGAAAGCAGAACACACTGTTCCCATACCAGTCTTAAAGAGAACAAGAAGGCAGGTCTACAGCACTCCTGACACACAGACCTATACGACAGTCTAACCACTGTCAGAAATAGAAGAACAATGTAACACCAGAGACAATGTGATGGGGAGAGGCAAGCGCAGGAACCCAAGCAACAGAAACCAAGACTACATGACATCATCGGAGCCCAATTCTCCCAACAAAGCAAACACTGAATATCCAAACACACCAGAAAAGCAAGATCTAGATTTAAAATCACTATTACTTAATATCTCTCAACATAAATGGACTCAATTCCTCAATAAAAAGATACAGATTAACAAACTGGATATACAATGAGGACCCAACAATTTGCTGCCTACAGGAAACACACCTCAGAGACAAAGACAGACACTACCCACATTTGATCATGATGATAGAGGACTTCAAGAAAGACATAAAAAACTACCTTAGAGAAATGCAGGGAAACACAAATAAACAAGCAGGAGCCTATAGAGAGGAATCGCAAAAATCCCTGAAAGAATTACAGGAAAACACAAACAAACAGGTGAAGGAATTAAAAATGGAAATAGAAGCAATAAAGAAAGCACAAAGGGAGACAACTCTGGATATAGAAAACCAAAGGAAGAGACAAGGAGCCATAGATACAAGCATCACCAACAGAATAAGAGAGATAGAAGAGAGAATCTCAGGAGCAGAAGATTCCATAGAAATCATTGACACAACTGTCAAAGAAAATGTAAAATGGAAAAAACTACTGGCACAAAACATACAGGAAATCCAGGACACAATGAGAAGATCAAACCTAAGGATAATAGGTATAGAGGAGAGTGAAGACTCCCAGCTCAAAGGACCAGTAAATATCTTCAACAAAATCATAGAAGAAAACTTCCCTAACCTAAAAAAAGAGATACCCATAGGCATACAAGAAGCCTACAGAACTCCAAATAGATTGGACCAGAAAAGAAACACCTCCCGTCACATAGTAGTCAAAACACCAAACGCACAAAATAAAGAAAGAATATTAAAAGCAGTAAGGGAAAAAGGTCAAGTAACATATAAAGGCAGACCTATCAGAATTACACCAGACTTCTCACCAGAGACTATGAAAGCCAGAAGATCCTGGACAGATGTCATACAGACCCTAAGAGAACACAAATGCCAGCCCATGCTACTGTATCCAGCAAAACTCTCAATTAACATAGATGGAGAAACCAAGATATTCCATGATAAAACCAAATTTACACAATATCTTTCTACAAATCCAATCCTACAAAGGGTAGTAAAGGGTAAAGCCCAACACAAGGAGGCAAGCTACACCCTGGAAAAAGCAAGAAACTAAACTTTTTGCAACAAAACAAAGAGAAGACAAAAACAACCATAATTTCACATCCAAACACGAATATAACAGGAAGCAACAATCACTATTCCTTAATATCTTTCAACATCAATGGATTCAATTCCTCAATAAAAAGATACAGATTAACAAACTGGATATACAATTAGGAACCAACATTTTGCTGCCTACAGGAAACACACCTCAGAGACAAAGACAGACACTACCTCAGAGTAAAAGGCTGGAAAACAATTTTCCAAGCAAATGGTCCGAAGAAGCAAGCTGGAGTAGCCATTCTAATATCAAATAAAATCAATTTTCAACCAGAAGTCATCAAAAAAGATAAGGAATGACACTTTATATTCGTCAAAGGAAAAATCCACCAAGATGAACTCTCAATTCTAAATATCTATGCTCCAAATACAAGGGCACCTACATACGTAAAAGAAACCTTACTAAAGCTCAAAGCACACATCACTCCTCACACAATAATAGTGGGAGATTTCAACACCCCACTCTCATCAATGGACAGATCATGGAAACAGAAATTAAACAGTGATGTCGACAGACTAAGAGAAGTCATGAGCCAAATGGACTTAACGGATATTTATAGAACATTCTATCCTAAAGCAAAAGGATATACCTTCTTCTCAGCTCCTCATGGTACTTTCTCCAAAATTGACCATATAATCGGTCATAAAACAGGCCTCAACAGATACAGAAAGATAGAAATAATCCTATGCGTCCTATCAGACCATCATAGGCTAAAGCTGGTCTTCAATAACATTAAGGAAAGAATGCCCACATATACATGGAAGTTGATAACCTGGTCAAGGAAGAAATAAAGAAAGAAATTAAAGACTTCTTAGAATTTAATGAAAATGAAGATACAACATTCCCAAGTGTATGGGACACAATGAAAGCTGTGCTAAGAGGAAAACTCATAGCTCTGAGTGCCTGCAGAAAGTAACAGGAGACAGCATATATCAGCAGCTTGACAGCACACCTAAAAGCTCTAGAACAAAAAGAAGCAAATACACTCAGGAGGAGTAGAAGGCAGGAAATAATCAAACTCAGAGCTGAAATCAACCAAGTAGAAACAAAAAGGAGTAAACAAAGAATCAACAGAAACAAAAGCTGGTTCTTTGAGAAAATCAACAAGATAGATAAACCCTTAGCCAGACTAACCAGAGGACACAGAGAGTGTGTCCAAATTAACAAAATCAGAAATGAAAAGGGAGACATAACAACTGAGCTAGAGGAAATTAAAAAAATCATCAGATCCTACTACAAAAGCCTATATTTAACAAAATTTGAAAATCTGGAGGATATGGACAATTTCCTAGACAGATACCAGGTACCGAAGTTAAATCAGGAATAAATAAACCATTTAAACAACCCCATAACTCCTAAAGAAATAGAAGCAGTCATTAAAGGTCTCTCAACCAAAAAGAGCCCAGGTTCAGATGGGTTCAGTGAAGAATTCTATCAGCCCTTCATAGAAGACCTCATACCAATACTATCCAAAGTATTCCACAAAATTGAAACAGATGGAGCACTATAGAATTCCTTCTATGAAGCCACAATTACTCTTATACCTAAACCACACAAAGACCCAACAAAGAAAGAAAACTTCAGACCAATTTCCCTTATGAATATCGACACAAAGATACTCAATAAAATTCTGGCAAATCGAATCCAAGAGCACATCAAAACAATTATCCATCATGATCAAGTAGGCTTCATCCCAGGGATGCAGGGTTGGTTTAATATATGGAAAACCATCAACGTAATTCACTATATAAACAAACTGAAAGGTATAAACCACATGATCATTTTATTGGATGCTGAGAAAGCATTTGACAAAATTCAACACCCCTTCATGATAAAAGTCCGGGAAAGATCAGGAATTCAAGGCCCATACCTAAACACAATAAAAGCCATATACTTCAAATCAGTAGCTAACATTAAACTAAATGGAGAGAAACTTGAAGCAATCCCACTAAAACAGGGACTAGACAAGGCTGCTCACTCTCTCCCTACTTATTCAATATAATTCTTGAAGTTCTAGCCAGAGCAATCAGACAACAAATGGAGATCAAAGGGATACAGATTGGAAAAGAAGAAGTCAAAATATCACTATTTGCAGATGATATGATAGTATATTTAAGTGATCCCAAAAAGTTCCACCAGAGAACTACTAAACCTGATAAACACCTTCAGCAAAGTGGCTGGGTATAAAATTAACTCAAATAAATCAGTAGCCTTCCTTTACACAAGAGAGAAACAAGCGGAGAAAGAAATTAGGGAAATGACACCCTTCATAATAGTCCCAAATAATATAAAATACCTCAGAGTGACTTTAACCAAGCAAGTGAAAGACCTGTATGATAAGAACTTCAAGCCCCTGAAGAAAGAAATTAAAGCAGATCTCAGAAGATGGAAAGATCTCCCATGCTCATGAATTGGCAGGATTAATATAGTAAAAATGGCCATTTTACCAAAAGCGATCTACAGATTCAATGCAATCCCCATCAAAATTCCAACCCAATTCTTCATAGAGTTAGAACAATTTGCAAGTTCATCTGGAATAACAAAAACCCAGGATAGCTAAAACTATTCTCAACAATACAAGGACTCCGGGTGAACCACTATCCTTGAACTCAAGCAGTATTACAGAGCAATAGTGATAAAAACTGTATGGTATTGGTACAGAGACAGACAGACAGACCAGTGGAATAAAATTGAAGACCCAGAAATGAACCCCCACACCTATGGTCACTTGATTTTTAACAAAGGAGCCAAAACCATCCAACGGAAAGAAGACAGCATTTTCAGCAAATGGTGCTGGTTCAACTGGAGGTCAACATGCAGAAGAATGCAGATCGATCCATGCTTATCACCCTGTACAAAGCTTAATTCCAAGTGGATCAAGGACCCCACATCAAACCAGATACACTCAAACTAATCGAAGGAAAATTGGGGAAGCATCTCGAACACATGGGCACTGGAGAATATTTCCTGAACAAAACACCAATAGCTTATGCTCTAAGACCAAGAATCAACAAATGGGATCTCATAAAACTGCAAAGCTTCTGTAAGGCAAAGGACACTTTTGTTAGGACAAAATGGCAACCAACAGAATGGGGAAAGATCTTTACCAATCCTACAACAGATAGAGGCCTTATATCCAAAATATACAAAGAACTCAAGAAGTTAGACCGCAGGGAGACAAATAACCCTATTAAAAAATGGGGTTCAGAGCTAAACAAAGAATTCACAGCTGAGGAATGCCGAATGGCTGAGAAACACGGAAAGAAATATTCAACATCTTTAGTCATAAGGGAAATGCAAATCAAAACAACCCTGAGATTTCACCTCACACCAGTGAGAATGGCTAAGATCAAAAACTCAGGTGACAGCAAATGCTGGCGAGGATGTGGAGAAAGAGGAACACTCCTCCATTGTTGGTGGGATTGCAGACTGGTAGAACCATTCTGTAAATCAGTCTGGAGGTTCCTCAGAAAATTGGACATTGAGCTACCTGAGGACCTAGCTATACCTCTCTTGGGTATATACCCAAAAGATGCCCCAACATACAACAAAGATACATGCTCCACTATGTTCATAGCAGTTTTATTCATAATAGCCAGAAGCTGGAAAGAACCCAGATGCCCTTCAACAGAGGAATGGATACAGAAAATGTGGTACATCTACACAATGGAGTACTACTCAGCTATCAAAAACAACGACTTTATGAAATTCATAAGCAAATGGTATGCACTCATTGATAAGTAGATATTTGCCCAAATGCTCATATTACCCTAGATGCACAGAACACATGAAACTTAAGAAGGATGACCAAAATGCGAATGCTTCACTCCTTCTTTAAAAGGGGAATAAGAATACCCTTAGGAAGGTATAGGGAGGCAAAGTTTAGAACAGAGACTGAAGGAACACCCATTCAGAGCCTGCCCCACATGTGGCCCATACATATACAGCCACCAAACTAGATAAGATGGATGAAGCAAAGAAGTGCAGGCTGTCAGGAACTGGATGTAGATCTCTCCTGAGAGACACAGCCAGAATACAGCAAATTCATAGGCGAATGCCATCATTAAACAAACCACTGATCTGAGAACGGGACACCAGTTGAAGGTATCTTAGAAAGGACTGAAAGAGCTTGAAGGGGCTCGAGACCCCATATGAACAACAATGACAACCAACCAGAGCTTCCAGGGACTAAGCCACTACCCAAAGACTATACATGGACTGACCCTGAGCTCCAACCTCATAGGTAGCAATGAATAGCCTAGTAAGAGCACCAGAGGAAGGGGAAGCCCTTGGTCCTGCCAAGACTGAAACCCCAGTGAACATGATTGTTGGGGGGAGGGCGGTAATGGGGGGAGGATGGGGAGGGGAAGCCCATATAGAAGGGGAGGGGGAGGGGTTAGGGGGGATGTTGGCCCTGGAAACCGGGAAGGCGAATAACAATCGAAATGTAAATAAGAAATACTCAAGTTAGTAAAGATAAAAAAAAAAGTAATGAGAAAAAAAAAGAAATGTAAATAAGAAAATCCCATGTTAATAAAGATGGAGAGAAAAAAAAAAAAAGAACAGAAATTCACTGCCTCCATTCTAGGAGCTAAAACCAGAAACGAGCTGTTGGCAAGGATGTGCTAACTTTCATGGCTACTGTACTTTCTTTCCTTCCTTCCTTCCTTCCTTCCTTCCTTCCTTCCTTCCTTCCTTCTTTCTTTCTTTCTTTCTTTCTTTCTTTCTTTCTTTCTTTCTTTCTTTCTTTCTCCCTTTCTTTCTTTCTTCCTTTCTGCCCCAGTTGTCTAGTCAGCCTCTCCCATTGTATTTCTTTGTTCTTTTCTTGTGGCTTCCTTCTCCATCCTACCCCCTTTCTTTGAAAGTGTCACATAACCTTGGTTGGCTTCAAAAATTTTGCTGTATGGCCAAGTCTGGCCCTGAAGTGCTTCTGCCTTAACCCTTTCCATGCAGGATTTCAAGTGCGCCCTACCCTGCCCCATTTATATGGCTCTGAAGGTCAAACAAGGGTGATCCAAGTGCTAGACAAGGACTCTACCAACAGAGCTAAGTCTCCAGATCTCAAAAATGTTTTCATTCTTATTTTCTTATTTTAATTTTTTATTACAATGGAAAGACTTTTATTTATTTTCATCGTATGTGTGTGTATGATATGCAGGGGGAGTTGCCTGTGTTACAGTGTGTAAGCAGAGGTCAAGGAACAACTGTGTGGTTGGCTCTCTCCTTTTACCTTCATGTGGTTTGTGGGGATTAAACACAGTCACTGGGTTTATACAGCAAGAACTTGCTGAGTGATGTTGCCAATCTTACCCCTGCAACTTTTTAATCTTATAAGGACAGTAGTCATACTAGGCCGCCATGACAACTCTATTTCAAGTGTATCAGCCTTGTAAAACTCCCATTTTTTTTCATGTAGGACGGTTGGGCCCATATCCTTAACAATTATTACCTTCCTTATAATGGGCTGAAGTCTTCTGTGAATCCATCAAGCTCTGATACCACCTTTGTCTTCTAGTTTCCCAAATGAAAAATTTACATATACGTGTCTCAGAGAAGAGTTTACAGTCTTCTCCTGAGAAGTTTATTGTTGAAGAACTATAGATCTCACAGTAGGGGAAAAAATGATTGTGTTATGGGGAAACAAAGAAGGCTAACAAAGAAAATATTGATCTCCTGACTGCCATTCATTGATTTTCATTTTGTATTGCTTGCTCGCTACAAACTTACAAGGATTGTAATGACAGGATGCCCATGACATCCTTGTGCATTTATAATCACGTCCTTAGTTCATTTGCCGATATCACGGATGCTGAGATGTTTGTTGCACACTATTCCTCTTCTTGCTGCTCATTTGTCTCCTTTCCTTGCCCACTTTGGATTTCAGCTTCAATATCTCCTTAGGAAATACTTCCCTGACCATCCTGATCTTTTATTCACCAGATGTAATTCTCATTTCAGAGGCTTACTGCTAAATAAACTCACCCTTTCTAGGTCTGGCTTGCTGTTTCAACTCCTCTGTTCTGGTCCTAACTCCTCTCCAAGCTGACTGATTAAATCTGGCTTCTCTCAGCTTCTGACTAAATTGCTCAGCCCGGCTTCAAACTAACTCTGGCAACCTGTTCTAATCTTCTGGCTCCTTCTCATTCTCTAGCTCATTCTGTCTTACCTGCAATCTGACTCTCTAAAACTGTCTCAGTAAAACTGCCTCCTCTCTCTGTGCTGCTCTTTTAAGTTGACTCTCTGTGCTAGTCACATGATAGGTGGGAGTATTTTATCTCTGACTCACTCTGTCAGATCCTTCTCTGATTTATCACTTTGTCTGCTACTTAATTAGACATCATTTTTAAACATGGCCACTTCCTTCTATAAACTAGCTTTACCTTCATTGTTAGGGATTAAAGGTATGTACTAAGGCCCTGTCTGTATTTCAGCCAGGTTAAAGATGTATCATTTCAGCTAGATTTCACAGACCTAGAAGTGTTGTTTAAGTATCATCCCATGCCCATCCAGACAAAGCACACCAAACCATATGGAGAGATTTAATGGGAGAATGAGACAAAAGGAAGGGGTTGAGAGAAAGAAGATAAAAGAGAGAAGAGAGGAGAGAGAGAGAGAGAGAGAGAGAGAGAGAGAGAGAGAGAGAGAGAGAGAGATATCAGAAGATGTCTGCCTTTTATTTAGAATATGATGTAACTACTCCCAGGTGTGGTTGCGAATTGAGCCAAAAGGTTTTCTGGGAATGTATGGCCATTGCCATGGCAATAGTGACCAAATGGTGTCACTGCTGAAGGCAATTTTTTTTTTTTTATTAACTTAAGTATTTCTTATATACATTTCAAGTGTTATTCCCTTTCCCGGTTTCCGGACAAACATCACCCTCCCCCCTCCCCTTCCTTATGGGTGTTCCCCTCCCAAACCTCCCCCCATTGCCACCCTCCCCGCATAGTCTAGTTCACTGGGGGTTCAGTCTTAGTAGGACCCAGGGCTTCCCCTTCCACTGGTGCTCTTACTAGGATATTCATTGCTACCTATGGGGACAGAGTCCAGGGTCAGTCCATGTATAGTCTTTAGGTAGTGGCTTAGTCCCTGGAAGCTCTGGTTGCTTGACATTGTTGTACTTTTGGGGTCTCGAGCACCTTCAAGCTCTTCCAGTTCTTTCTCTGATTCCTTCAACGGGGGACCTATTCTCAGTTCAGTGGTTTGCTGCTGGCATTCGCCTCTGTATTTGCTGTATTCTGGCTGTGTCTCTCAGGAGCGATCTACATCCGGCTCCTGTCGGTCTGCACTTCTTTGCTTCATCCATCTTGTCTAATTGGGTGGCTGTATATGTATGGGCCACCTGTGGGGCAGGCTCTGAATGGGTGTTCCTTCAGTCTCTGTTTTAATCTTTGCCTCTCCCTTCCCTGCCAAGGGTATTCTTTTTCCTCATTTAAAGAAGGAGTGAAGCGTTCACATTTTGATCATCCGTCTTGAGTTTCCTTTGTTCTAGGGATCTAGGGTAATTCAAGCATTTGGGCTAATAGCCACTTATCAATGAGTGCATACCATGTATGTCTTTCTGTGAGTGGGTTAGCTCACTCAGGATGATATTTTCCAGTTCCAACCATTTGCCTACGAATTTCATAAACTTGTTGTTTTTGATAGCTGAGTAATATTCCATTGTGTAGATGTACCACATTTTCTGTATCCATTCCTCTGTTGAAGGGCATCTGGGTTCTTTCCAGTTTCTGGCTATTATAAATAAGGCTGCGATGAACATAGTGGAGCACGTGTCTCTTTTATATGTTGAGGCATCTTTTGGGTATATGCCCAAGAGAGGTATGGCTGGATCCTCAGGCAGTTCAATGTCCAATTTTCTGAGGAACCTCCAGACTGATTTCCAGAATGGTTTTACCAGTCTGCAATCCCACCAACAATGGAGGAGTGTTCCTCTTTCTCCACATCCTCGCCAGCATCTGCTGTCACCTGAGTTTTTGATCTTAGCCATTCTCACTGGTGTGAGGTGAAATCTCAGGGTTGTTTTGATTTGCATTTCCCTTATGACTAAAGATGTTGAACATTTCTTTAGGTGTTTCTCAGCCATTCGGCATTCCTCAGCTGTGAATTCTTTGTTTAGCTCTGAACCCCATTTTTTAATAGGGTTATTTGTCTCCCTGCGGTCTAACTTCTTGAGTTCTTTGTATATTTTGGATATAAGGCCTCTATCTGTTGTAGGATTGGTAAAGATCTTTTCCCAATCTGTTGGTTGCCGTTTTGTCCTAACCACAGTGTCCTTTGTCTTACAGAAGCTTTGCAGTTTTATGAGATCCCATTTGTCGATTCTTGATCTTAGAGCATAAGCCATTGGTGTTTTGTTCAGGAAATTTTTTCCAGTGCCCATGTGTTCCAGATGCTTCCCTAGTTTTTCTTCTATTAGTTTGAGTGTGTCTGCTTTGATGTGGAGGTCCTTGATCCACTTGGACTTAAGCTTTGTACAGGGTGATAAGCATGGATCGACCTGCATTCTTCTACATGTTGCCCTCCAGTTGAACCAGCACCATTTGCTGAAAATGCTATCTTTTTTCCATTGGATGGTTTTGGCTCCTTTGTCAAAAATCAAGTGACCATAGGTGTGTGGGTTCATTTCTGGGTCTTCAATTCTATTCCATTGGTCTATCTGTCTGTCTCTGTACCAATACCATGCAGTTTTTATCACTATTGCTCTGTAATACTGCTTGAGTTCAGGGATAGTGATTCCCTCTGAAGTCCTCTTATTGTTGAGGATAGCTTTAGCTATCCTGGGTTTTTTGTTATTCCAGATGAATTTGCAAATTGTTCTGTCTAACTCTTTGAAGAATTGGATTGGTATTTTGATGGGGATTGCATTGAATCTGTAGATTGCTTTTGGTAAAATGGCCATTTTTACTATATTAATCCTGCCAATCCATGAGCATGGGAGATCTTTCCATCTTCTGAGGTCTTCTTCAATTTCTTTCCTCAGTGTCTTGAAGTTCTTATTGTACAGATCTTTTACTTGCTTGGTTAAAGTCACACCGAGGTACTTTATATTATTTGGGTCTATTATGAAGGGTGTCGTTTCCCTAATTTCTTTCTCGGCTTGTTTCTCTTTTGTATAGAGGAAGGCAACTGATTTATTTGAGTTAATTTTATACCCAGCCACTTTGCTGAAGTTGTTTATCAGCTTTAGTAGTTCTCTGGTGGAACTTTTGGGATCACTTAAATATACTATCATGTCGTCTGCAAATAGTGATATTTTGACCTCTTCTTTTCCGATCTGTATCCCCTTGATCTCCTTTTGTTGTCTGATTGCTCTGGCTAGAACTTCAAGAACTATATTGAATAAGTAGGGAGAGAGTGGGCAGCCTTGTCTAGTCCCTGATTTTAGTGGGATTGCTTCAAGTTTCTCTCCATTTAGTTTAATGTTAGCAACTGGTTTGCTGTATATGGCTTTTACTATGTTTAGGTATGGGCCTTGAATACCTATTCTTTCCAGGACTTTTATCATGAAGGGGTGTTGAATTTTGTCAAATGCTTTCTCAGCATCTAATGAAATGATCATGTGGTTCTGTTCTTTCAGTTTGTTTATATGATGGATCACGTTGATGGTTGAAGGCAATTCTTGATACCAACAAGAAGGTCTTTGGATATGATCCCTTGTCAGAGCAGGTCTTTCTTTTTCCAGTAATTAACACAATCTTGGAGTTCGAAGTGTGATCAAATATCCTGCAACAACTTACAATGAAAATGGAGCTATTTTGCTTCCAAATTTGTTGACCTGATCAGCAAAAAAGAAGAGGACAAAATCTCAGTTAAGAATTTAAGAGCTGTTGATGTTGCTCAATTAATAGGGTTCTTGCCTAGCACACAAAAGTCCTAGATCCATTTTCCAGCAAGACATAGATAGAGCCTTCCATTAAAAAGCAGCAAAAAACTGTCTGTATGAATTCAGTGTGTTTTTATCCTGGAAGAGTTACAGTAAAAATAATTAAATGTGTGGGAAGCACGGAAGTCCTTGTGCTCGCAGATAAGCATTAGGGGAACCAGAAATATTAACCAAACATTGTGGTCTCTTCAAAGAGACATAATGTGTTTTCTCCCAGAAAGCTGGGAGCAAATGTGGTTAATAACCTGGTATCGTTTACACCATGTGGCAGAGACACAATGGATCCTTCTCTAGACCCTTATCTTGAGCTTGTTTTTCTCTATCAATCTATAAAATCTATTGTGGTAGTTTGAATATGCTTGGCCCAGGGATTGGCACTATTAAGAAGTGTGACCTTGTTGGAGTAGGTGTAGCCTTGTAGGAGAAGGTGTGTCAGTGTTGGGCTTGGAGACATGCTTCCTTCTGCCTACCTTGGGATCAAGATGTAGAACTCTTGAGTTTCTTCCATAGGGGAACTGGACCCTGCCTGGACTCTGCTATGCTTCCTACTATGATGATATTGGACTGAACATCTGAAAATGTAAGACAACCCCAATTAAATGTTGTCCTTTTTAAGAGTTGCCTTGGTCATGTTGTCCCTTCACAACAATGGAAACCCTATCTAAGACATCTCTCTTTATGGAAGATGTCACGTATGTCATATTGTTGTGTACACTAGATTAATTATTACCAGGAAATGTTTTCACTAAGTGTTTTGCTTTAAAATGCATACTCTGAGATCATATTCTTGAAGTTTGAATCAACACTGACTACCAAGTGTATTAAACTGAACTACATTACTCTGCTTGCTGTGGTAATTACAGACCCTCGCTCCCACCCTCACAATATTTGCCCAAAGTACAGTGATATTCATAAGAAGAATTCACTGCATCAGTGCTATGAGCATGAACTCATTGAATAAAAATAATGGAAAGAGTTCCCTGCACCCAAATCCCATGGGTGAAGAGAGAGCCCAACACCCAAGAGTGCAGACATCCTGAGACTGCAGGACAGACTGCCACTTCTGCACACATCTTCCCACATCCCAGATCCAAAGGGAAACTGCACAGTGCCTCTGGACACAGGAATATAGGAACAGACATCCACCAGGACCCACGGTTCTGGTCTGTGCCCAGGACCAAACTGAACCGGCCAAACAGCTCCCTGCACCCAAATCCTGTGGGGGAGAGAGCTCGACCCTAAGAAGTGTGGACACTCCTGAGAAGTCAGAGGAGATGACCCTCTGCCCACAGTCCAGACCCAAGAGGGAATCACATAGTGCCAATTGTGCCCACTAGGTGCAAGGACCTAGGAGCAATCAGGGGCAGGAGACTTTGATACCTGCCTGTGCCTAGAGCTGGAAGACAATCTCCAGGATTGCCAACACACCTGAAATCAGAGCACATGTTCTCAGGAAAGGCTGAAAGAAAACAGGAAAACAGTTCTACAGGAGTGCTCACACAGAGGCCTACAGCAGGGTCAAGTCACTCTCAGAAACACCAAGACAAGCAAACACCAGAGACAACCCAATGGCTAGAGCCAAGACCAGGAATTTAAGCAACAGAATCCAAGACTACTTGGCATCATCAGAACCCAGTTCTCCCACCAAAGAAAAGACTGAATATCCAAACACACCGGAAAAGCAAGATCTGGATTTAAAATCACATTTTTTGATAATGATGGAGGACTTTAAGAAAGATATAAAGAACTCCCTTAAAGAAATGCAGAAAAACACAAATAAACAAGAGAAAACCTTAGAGAAGAAACACAAAAATCCCTGAATTACAGGAAAACACAACCAAAGAGGTGAAGGAATTGAAAATGGAAATAGAAACAATAAAGAAAGCACAAAGGGATACAGAAAACCTAAGGAAGAGATAAGGAGCCGTAGAGACAAGCATCACCAACAGAATAAAAGAGATTGAAGAGAGAATCTCAGGGGCAGAAGGTTCCATAGAAAACATTGCCACAACTGTCAAAGATAATGTAAAAGGCAAAAAGCTCCTAGCCCAAAACATACAGAAATCCAGGACACAATGAGAAGATCAAACCTAAGGATAATAGGTATAGAGGAAAGTGAAGACTCCCAACTTAAAGAGCCAGTAAATATATTCAACAAAATTATAGAAGAAAACTTCCCTAACCTAAAGAAAGAGATGCCCATAAACATACGAGAAGCCTATAGAACTCCAAATAGATTGGACTGGAAAAGAAATTCCTCTTGTCACATAATAGTTAAAACAGCAAATGCACAAAACAAAGAAAGAATATTAAAAGCAATAAGGGAAAAAGGTCAAGTTACATATAAAGGCAAACATATCAGAATTACAACAGACTTCTCACCAGAGATTATGAAAGTCAGAAGATCCTGGACAAATGTCATACAGACCCTAAGAGAACACAAATGCCAGCCCATGTTACTGTATCCAGCAAAACTCTCAATTAATATAGATGGAGAAACCAAGATATTCCATGACAAAACCAAATTTACACGCTATCTTTCTCCAAATCCAGCCCTACAAAGGATAATAGATGGAAAACTCCAACACAAGGAGAGAAACTACACAGTACATAAACAAAGAATATAATTTCCTTGCAGTGAAACCGAAAGAAAGACAAACAAACATAATTTCACCTCTAACAATGAACATAACAGGAAGTGACAATCACTATTCCTTAATATCTCTCAACATCAACGGACTCAATTCCCCAATAAAAAGACATAGACTAACAGAATGTATTTGTAAAGAGGGCCCAGCATTTTGCTGCATGCAGGAAACACACCTCAGAGACAAAGACAGACACTACCTCAGAGTAAATGGCTGGAAAACAATTTTCCAAGCAAGCGGCCAAGCGAAGGAACAAGCTGGAGTTGCCATTCTAATATCAAATAAAATTGACTATCAACCAAAAGTCATTAAAAAAGATAAGGAAGGACTTCATGTTTATCAAAGGAAAAATCCACCAAGATGAACTCTCAATCCAAATATCTATGCTCCAAATGCAAGGACACATACATTCATAAAAGAAATCTTACTAAAGCTCAAAGCACACATTGTACCTCACATGATAAAAAATAGTAGGAGACTTCAACACACCACTCTCATCAATGGACAGATCATGGAAACAGAAATTAAACAGAGACATAGGGAAACTGAGAGAAGTTATGAACCAAATGGATTTGGTTCAGATATTTATAGAACATTCCTTCCTAAAACAAAAAGATATACCTTCTTCTCAGCACCTCATGGTACTTTCTCCAAAATTGACCATATAATTGGTCACAAAACAGGCCTCAATAGATACAGGAAAATAGAAATAATCCCATGCATCCTACCAGATCACCACGCACTAAGACTGATCTTCAATAACAACAATAATGACACCAATAATGACAGAAAGCCCACATATACATGGAAGTTGAACAATGCTCTACTCAATAATAACTTGGTCGAGGAAGAAATAAAGAAAGAAACGAAAGACTTCTTAGAATTTAATGAAAGTGAAGATACAACATTCCCAAGTGTATGGGACACAATGAAAGCTGTGCTAAGAGGAAAACTCATAGCTCTGAGTGCCTGCAAAAAGAAACAGGAGAGAGCATATGTCAGCAGCTTGACAGCACACCTAAAAGCTCTAAAACAAAAAGAAATAAATAAGAGAAGTAGAGAAGAGAAGTAGAAGGCAGGAAATAATCAAACTCAGCGCTGAAATCAACCAAGTAGAAACAAAAAGATAGATAGATAAACCCTTAGCCAGATTAACCAGAGGTATATCCAAATTAACAAAATCACAAATGAAAAGGGAGACATAACAACAGAATCTGAAGAAATTAAAAAAGTTATCAGATCCTACTACAAAAGCATATATTCAACAAAACTGGAAAATCTGGAGGAAATGGACAATTTTCTAGTCAGATACCAGGTACCAAAGTCAAATCAGGAACAAATAAACCATCTAAACAACCCCATAACTCCTAAAGAAATAGAAGCAGTTATTAAAAGTCTCCCAACCAAAAAAGAGACCAGGACTAGATGGGTTCAGTGCAGATTCTATCAAACCTTCATAGAAGACCTCATACTAATACTGTACAAACTATTCCACAAAACAGAAACAGACGAAGCACTACCAAATTCTTTCTATGAAGTCACAATTATGCTTATACCGAAACCACACAAAGACCCAACAAAGAAAGAGAACTTCAGACCAATTTCCCTTATGAATATTGATGCAAAAATACTCAATAAAATTCTTGCAACCCGAATCCAAGAACACCTCAAAATGATCATCCATCATGATCAAGTAGGCTTCATCCAAGGGATGCAGGGATGGTTTCATATACAAAAATCCATCAATGTAATCCACTATGTAAAAAAACTCAAAGATAAGAACCACATGATCATTTCATTAGATGCTGAGAAAGCATTTGACAAAATCCAACACCTCTTCGTGATAAAAGTCCTGGAAAGATCAGGAATACAAGGCCTATATCTAAACATAGTATATGCAATATACAGCAAACCACTAGTTAACATCAAACTAAATGGAGAGAAACTTGAAGCATTCTCACTAAAATCAGGGATTAGACAAGGCTGCTCACTCTCTTCCTACTTGTTCAATATAGTACTCGAAGTCCTAGCCAGAGCAATCTGACAAGGAAAGGAGGTTCTGAAAGGAGAATTATACGAATTCTAGGTTTAGAAATATAAAATTAAAAGAGTAAGCCCCAAAAGCCACAGACTCAGGGCTAAGCCCTGCCGCCAGGAATAGCAGGCCATAAAGATAAAGAAAAGGAATGCAGGATCCAGCTCAGGCTATCGAGACTGACCCATAAACCATCCACAGACATCCCCCCAGCTTACTCAGAGTCATACTTTAACCAGATGTCCTCCAGACCCTGATAATCCCCTACTTGTGCTTTCCAGCCATTGTGTCCTACAGAGAGCACTCCAAGAAACCGGCGGCCCAAGCCTAACCAGAGGTGTTTCAAATACAGATGCTTCATCAATTTTGACAAACTTTTAAAAATAATGAGGACGTGAAGACCCTACCCTTCTCCTGATTTAGTAGCTCTGTTCCAGGAACCAGGAGGCCATAAAACCTTCTGGTGTCCCCTTATCTCCTGGAGCCATAAAACAATCCTGTAACTTGTGGTGCCTTCCCCTTTGACATCCCCCACCCCCTGGGCTCACAGCCTCTGCCTTTAAATGCTATTTCTCCCAGCCTCTCCGGGCCGACACCTCTGTCTCCTGCGCGGGATACGTGTCAGCCCGGAGATCTCTGTAATAGGTCTCTGTAATAAACCTCGCCTTTGCTTATTACATCCAAAATGGTCTCTCTGTGTCTGGGGTCCGCGATTTCCCAAGACTTGAGTAAGGGTCTCTCTGCGTGGGATCTTTCAGTTCAAAGGATACAAATTGGAAGGGAAGAAATCAAAATATCAACTGGTTCAACTGGAGGTCAGCATGTAGAAGAATGCAGATCAATCCATTCCTATCACCATGTACAAAGCTTAAGTCCAAGTGGATCAAGGACCTCCACATCAAACCAGATACACTCAAACTAATAGAAAAAAAAGTGGGGAAGAGTCTTGAACACTTGGTCACTAGAGAAAATTTCCTGAACAAAACACCAATGACTTATGCTCTAAGATTAAGAATTGACAAATAGGACCTCATAAAACTGCAAAGCTTCTGTAAGGCAAAAGACACTGTCATTGGGACAAAATGGCAACCAACAGATTAGGAAAAGATCTTTACCAATCCTACATCTGATAGAGGGTTAATATCCAAAATATATACAGAACTGAAGAAGTTAGACTCCAGAGAGTCAAATAACCCTATTAAAAAATGGGCTATAGAGCTAAACAAAACATTTTCAGCTGAAGATTATAGAATAGCCAAAAAGCACCTAAAGAAATGTTCAACATCCTTAGTCATCAGAGAAATGCAAATCAAAACAACCCTGTGATTCTGCCTCACACCAGTCAGAATGGCTAAGATAAAAAACTCAGGTGACAGCAGATGCTGGCAAGGATGTGGAAAAAGAGGAACACTCCTCCATTGTTGGTGGGATTGCAAACTGGTACAACCACTCTGGAAATTAGTCTGGAGGTTCCTCAGAAAATTGAACATTCCATTACCTGAGGACCCAGCTATACCTCTCCTGGGCATATACCCAAAAGATGCTCCAACATACAACAAAGACACGTGCTCCACTATGTTCATAGCAGCCTTATTTATAATAACCTGAAGCAGGAAAGAACCCAGATGCCCTTAAACAGAGGAATGGATTAAAAAATGTGGTACATCTATACAATGGAGTACTAATCAGCTATCAAAAACAATGACTTCATGAAATTCATAGGCAAATGTAATGAACTAGAAAATATTATCCTGAGTGAGGTAACTCAATCACAGAAAAACACATTTGGTATGTACTCATTGATAAGTGGATATTAGCCCAAAAGCTCCAATTACCCAATAAGCAATCCATAGACCACTAGAAGCTCAAGAAGAAGAGTGACCAGAATGCAGATGCTCACACTTCTTCTTAAAAGGGGAAAATAATATCCATAGTAGGTGATAGGGAAGCAAAGTTTAGAGCAGCAACTGAAGGAAAGGCAATTCAGAGCCTTCCCCACATGTTGCCCATGTATAAACAGTCACCAAAAGTAGATAAGATGGATGAAGCTAAAAAATGCATACTGAAAGGGACCAGATATAGATCTCTCCTGAGAGACACATCCAGATCATGTCCAATACAGCAAACCACTGAACTGAGAACAGGACCCCTTTGGGGGTTAATTAGAGGGATGATTGAAAGAGTTGAAGGAACTTGCAACCCCATAAGAACAACAATGCCAACTAACCAGAGCTTCCAGGGACTAAACCACTACTGAAAGACTATACATGGACTGACCCAGGGCTCCAACTGCATATATAGTAGAGAATAGCCTTGTTGGGGCATCAGTGTAAGGGGAAGCCCTTGGTCCTCCCAAGGTTGGATCCCCAGTCCAGGGGAAATATGGGGAGGGGCAGTGAAGGGGATAAGTGGGGGGAATACCCATATTCGGGAGGGGGAGGGGATGGGGGCTTATGGACAGGAAGCCTGGAAAAGGATTAACATTTGAAATGTAAAAGAAAAAGTAAAGAAATATATCTAATTTTAAAAAAAGGAAAAAATATAATGGAAAGTCCAGGAAACGATATTCTATTCACACGTGAGTGTACAACAATGTGAAAGTTGTCCACAAGGTGTTCATGTCAAAATGGAAGAAAGAATATGTGTCTATGAACATAAAAATCTCTGATTGTACAGACTCAGTTGGTATAGGTTGGGGATCTCTATTAATTCATCTCTACATTAGCTAATCATATTTGCAATGATCACTATTGCTAGAAATACAAGACAACTATGAGGAAGGAGAGTGTGAAGAGGAGAAGGAGGAAGAAGAGGGGGAGGGAGAGGGGGAGGGAGAGGGGGAGAGAGAAGGGAAGGAAGAGGAGGTGAAGAAGTGCTCAGGAGAGGTGAGAAAGAGGAATAAGTATTTTGGGGAGAGGCTTTTCTTGCTTTGAGTACTTTTTCTCTTAGGACGTTACATTTAGGAAACAAACTTTTCGTATAATTTTTCTGCTTCTTCTCAATCTATTTGGGAAGCTTTTAAATCACACACACACACGATTATGTGTGTATATGTGTGTATATGTGCGTATTTATGTAAGCCAAATTTCATAATACAGTAAAAACATAATAAATTCATCAATGATGTTGAGTTTTGACTTAGGCAAAAGTATTTAGATGAACAGAGATGGCAGTTTCAGCCCCAAGACACCTGTGCTGAAGGCAAGCCGGAGAGTACAGCATCTTGATGTGTGAGTACCGTTCTGCATTCACAAGTCAACACTGCTCCTATCCGAGCTAGGAGGTGGGAGAGTCCTCTGCTCTTGGTTGTGGCCTTTTATTGTAAAGTTTTTGAGGCAGGAGACTTCCTCTGTCTTTTTAAGGCCAGGTTCAAACTAGGCCTGTATTGTTGCAGACCTCTATTGTCTTTTTCTAGGCTTGTACTTGAGGTCCTCTGTTGATATGTAAATTAAGTTTGGAGGTGAAGGTAGGTTAGAAATATCTTTATCTGGCAGTGCTGAATTTATTCTAGTGTCATTATGTATACTATGAACTGAATTTCCCAGAAAAGAAAAACCCATTACATTTCTATGTTAAAGATTCCACAGGGTTGAAAGACAGGCTACACCTTCACGATTGTGCAGAGCTGGGATGTACAGTAGGAAACTATCTCGGGCTATTTTTAGTTGCCTTATGTTAATTCATCGTCCACCTCTATGCCTGGGTTTATATCCTTTTAACTATAAACTGTAGAACTGTTGGGAAAATATTTGTTTAACAGATCAGAAGCTCCCACTCACCCCAAAGCTTAGGGTTTTGTCGGGCACATCTGAGAACCGTGACAGGGCTTCCCTCACTTTGCGTGAATCTACCTACCTATTTGAAAAAATGCCCTGATTCATGACTTTCTTTTCTTCTGTAGCTTTTATGAAACTATTTCCAAGTTGGAATTTGTCATTCAGAGCATCCTGAATCATATGTTTCTGGGCCAAGGTCTATCTAGCACAAAAATAAACCCTTTCCTCTGTTGTCTTCTGGGAACAGGTGTTTTGTCTTGACATCACTTTCCCCGTGCGAACAGGTGGAGTGTGCTGTAAGGAATCAGGAAGCAGACAGCTGCCTGATGGGTGGCACATAGGGGAAGGGGCCACAGATAAATAATAAAGATCACCCCCTCGGGCTTCTTCCTCACCACTCTTACCTGTGACAAAGCCATGTAATTCCTTTTCTCTTGCCTAGTTGAAGCTGGTCCTGAAAATGTTTACTTGAAGATGTGGCTGGGCGTGTAGGTTCCTCTTTCTTTGCTTAAGTTCATCCATTCAAAATGGGAGGAGGAGGAGGGGGACAGATCCCAGTCCACCAAGAACACTAAACTCCCCAATCTCTGTGTGTGTGTTTCATTTTTAATAGCTGATTATGTTCGAGTTTTTCCTGCTTTTAGTTCTTTAATTAGCAGAGGCCAGCCTAAGACCCCATAGAAGCTACATCCATCCCCTGGACCCCTGCGCTAGCACTGGGGTGTGTGTGTGTCCCCACAAGCTCGAACGCATACTGACAGGAATCCTAATTTACATTGAACTTAATTAAAGCATGCTTTCATGCAATTTTATTCAGCAACTAACCTCCCTTCTCTCTCTAGTTCATCTGTACTTTCATTAGCTTTTTTTTGGAAAACAGGAGCTAAGGTGTGGTGTTTCGTTAAATTGTAGAGCATTTGTAAACGTTTCAGCTCTTAAATGCTGGATGAAACCAGAGAAACAGCACGAGCAATCCAGAACCACGGGTCCAGAATTTTATTAAAAATGAATTAAATTTTATTAAAAATGAAGTAGTGTTTTCTTCAAGACTTGGTCTTTTCAAAAAGTTGGTATTTTAAAAGGATAAGGATAAGGAACTGTTGTGGCTTGACAAAAGAAGAAAAAAAGCAGAAGAAAAACAGCAAAACAAGAGACCAATAAACAAACCAACCACTCCTGGCAAATCAGCTAATACTGCAGTGACCCTTGTTACAAAAACAAATAAATAAATGATAAAATAAAATTGGTCCGATGACAACAATAATAGCAGTAACAATGATCATTTTCTGAGACTAAGGACCTCTGAATGTCGCCCAGGGTTTAGTCCCTGACTGTGTTTCTCAGATTTGAAGATTAGCCTTTTGTTTTAGCAGGGACTATTTCCATAGTTGTTTTTCTTGCAGTCTAGAGAGAAACAGCAAAAAATAAAACTGCTCATAAAATAGCTTTTTATATAGGTGTGTCAAATATGTCTAGACTTCAAGTATTGGGTTGCGGAGATTGGTACTGGGTAGCACCGCTGCATGTGGGGGATAGAAACCTAGGTTTTATTGTTTTTGCCGCGGCTCCTATGACATCACCGCAGAGCAGGAGTTACTGCACCTCGAAAGCGCTCGGAATCTCGCGACACTCTGGCTGGAGAGAAGCGCGTTTTTGTGGGCGGGGTGGGGAGAGAGTAACTTCCGGCCAGGCCGCTGTTTGGGTGGCGCGGCCGACTCCTCTCGGGCCTCGCCGCTTCGCGCTTCCACTGCCTTCCCCCCCGCCTCGTGCGGGGGGTTGGGCGGCCGCGGGAGGCCACTCAGACCTTCCCGGCGCCTGTGGTCGGCCCGGCGCTGTGGCTCTGCGCGCGGGGGCCCGGGGTCTCAGGGGCTGCGGCCTACCCGGGCCCGCCGCTCAGCCTCATGAGGCACAGCCTGACCAAGCTGCTGGCAGCCTCGGGCCGCGACTTCCCGAGCCGCCGCGACTTCCCGAGCCGCCGCGACAGCCAGGAGCCGCCCGCCACGCGCGCGCCTCCCCCGGACCCGACTGGGGCAGCCGCGGGGACGGAGACGTCAAGGCCCGGATCCCCTGACCGCGAGCAACCTCACGGGGACGGGGGCGAGCCGGAGGCCCAGAGGGGGAGTC
This sequence comes from Rattus norvegicus, assembly GCF_021556685.1. Classification (NCBI taxonomy): domain Eukaryota; kingdom Metazoa; phylum Chordata; class Mammalia; order Rodentia; family Muridae; genus Rattus; species Rattus norvegicus. Next base: position 156,931,133 of record NC_141534.1, read on the forward strand.
GCGGCAGCGTGGCCGTGCGCGCGCCCGCGCCCTCGCCACTGAAGATGGAGGAGGAGGAGGAGGACGCGATCGCTATGGTCCCCAAAGAAGAGCAGGAGGACATGGACTTTCTCTCCGGGCTGGAGCTGGCCGATCTGCTGGACCCTCGGCAACCGGACTGGCACCTGGAGCCCGGGCTCAGCTCGCCCGGGCCCCTGTCCTCGTCCGGCGGAGGCTCGGATAGTGGTGGCCTATTGAGGGGGGACGACGACGACGAGACCGCGGCCGCAGAGATGCAGCGCTTTTCTGACTTGCTGCAGAGGCTGTTAAATGGCATCGGAGGCTGCAGCAGCGGCAGCGACCGCGGCGGCGGGGAAAAGAGGCGGAGAAAGTCTCCGGGAGGAGGCGGTGGCACCAACGACAACAACCAAGCGACGACTAAGAGTCCTCGGAAGGCGGCGGCGGCCGCTGCCCGACTTAATCGGCTCAAGAAGAAGGAGTATGTGATGGGGCTGGAGAGTCGAGTCCGGGGACTGGCAGCCGAGAACCAGGAGCTGCGGGCCGAGAATCGGGAGCTGGGCAAACGGGTGCAAGCACTGCAGGAGGAGAGTCGCTACCTACGGGCTGTCCTAGCCAACGAGACCGGACTGGCTCGCCTGCTGAGCCGGCTGAGCGGCGTGGGACTGCGGCTGACCACTTCACTCTTCAGAGACTCGCCCGCCGGTGACCATGACTACGCCCTGCCGGTTGGGAAGCAGCCTCAGGAGCTGCTGGAAGAGGACGACGCGGCGGGAGGAGTGTGTCTCCATGTGGACAAGGATAAGGTGTCGGTGGAGTTCTGCTCGGCGTGCGCTCGGAAGGCGTCGTCTTCTCTTAAAATGTAGGGTCAAGTAATCTGCTCTTTATCCGCGTTTACCCCTTTCTACACCCTTACACCATGTAAAACACCTTAGTGGGACATCTTCACCGGACGCATTTGAGAGGCGGAAAAAAAGTAATATTAAGTCTTTTAAGTGTTTAGCTAAAAGCATGAATGTGACACTGTAACCAACTCCTAATGATAACCTGTGACTATTAAATCTCTCTGACAGTTTCTTTTTTAGGTGATTTCCTTCCTGCCAGGCTCCGTTGTAGGGGTTACAGAACAGTCGTTCCCGCCTCACAACCTGGTAAGGATCCATCTCTTCACGTAACGCTCATGCTCTGCTGCTTAGCCTAATTTAATGGGCAAACATCTCAATGTGTGTGTGTGATACCTTTTTTGTTTGTTTCTTTTTTCTTTTTAAAGGTGGGAGGGCAGTCTTAATTTGGGCCTTGTCCACCCTGGAAACAGACTTGTGCTGGTCATTAATGTACTTAAGTTGCTAATGGTTGAAATAGCTGTTAAATGTGTCCCCTTGTTCAGAGTTTTGCGTGTACCTAGCTCTTCTGTCCCCAGTGTGGACATGGCCTTGGATGACATCGGTTCCAACTGTACACTGAAACCTGCTAATAGAGATACAGTTTGGAGACAGTGAAACAGGTGAAGTTGAATGGAAGTTCCGAGTTGTACAAGGTGCAAATTGGAATTCCAATTGTAGAGCAACTTTTCAAAGGTTGACAATAAGTATTGAGGCATGCGCAAATGTGGTATTTTTCTGGAGATGACAAATCTCCTAAAATACTTAAGAATGCCTTCTAGTTTTCAGTAGAAAATGCAGAAATACAATCTATTTAAAGATCCTAATATTTCACCACTTGAGAAGATGGAAATTAATTTACCCATCAGATTTGTGTTTTAATTAGAAGACGATAAATGAAATGTTTCTTTGAGGACCAGCACAGTATACCTATCAATGAGTATGAAGAAATTGTTGAAAGTATTTATTTTTGTTGTATTAAAATTTAGGCTAAATTTCTGTACGATTATTAGATATTGAAGGTTGTGAAATGTGAATGAAAACATGTAAAGTGAGGCTTCACAAAGAATCTTCTCCCTATTTCTAAAACTTTTGTCCTACTTAAAAATACTTTTTAAAACTAATTATATGATTGATACTGTTTTTCCAAAGATGGAAACATCTTTCTTCTATTGTCCACATGTCTAAATGTGTGTTCTGATGCTTTGAAATGCAAGAGATATATTAAATTCTTTGTGAAACATCACTGTTTGATAAAGGATATCCGTATTTAGCATCCTTGTTTTTCTTTGTGCTAAAGTGGATACAGCTGTTGGGGCAGAAGAGACGGGACCAGCTGCTGGCCACATTTCCTGCTTTATTTTAAAAGGTAGTATAAGAAATAAGGAAACAGAGGTAATATCAGGGCTTCTGCTGTCTTTTATTTTTAAAATGTTCATAATTAAGTATTTTCCAGCAGTCCAAAGATGTAAGTTATCTTACACATAAGATGTTTTATTTTGTTATTTGGTTATGGAAATGGAATCTTGTTCTTGCACAACTAACTGTAAATGTTTTGTTGCTAGATAATATGATTTTGAGACCTACATTAGTCTCTGGTTTCAGTATATCACATTTTGTAAAATTATCTACTGCACTTGAGCATGAATGGGTAGTAGCCAAACTCACAACTTGGAGTGACGGACCTGCTTCTACAAGGGTAGGAACAAGCCCCTACAATGCAGCTGCATGGATTTTAGTGCCTACTGAATTATATATATATACATATATATATAAACCAAAAGTAGTTGGAAATTTATTTCAAATGACTAATTTGTGCTTTTTCTGAAGTATGTTAAATGTAGCTTTTGAAACAGAAGCCTTGAATTGAAATTTAATACTTGAACATTTTTGTATATATTTCTTTGTATATAATTTTGTGCAGAACCGATGACAAAAATATGGTGTCATAATAAAATCAGGTTTGTTGATCTTTCAGTTATGGGCTCAAAGAATTTATTCATCTCTAACATGACATTGGAAAGTAATGGATGAAAATAGGAAAAATGGTTGTTGTTAATATAGACTTAATCAAAAGGTTCTGGAAGCAGTAAGTTTGTTTTCCTAAAAGATTATGCCATTTCTGTGGAATATTTTCTTAACCTCAGTGCTTTTCCTACATTTGAAGTGTGAACTTGGGGAGAATCAGTTTCTGAATTGGGATGTTTTGATATTCCAAGTAGAGTTTAAACTGTCATTTTATAAATGGCAGTTTGGAGAATTAGGAGTCTCAGCAGTGGCAAGATTAGAGTGTCCTATTTTTAAAGCTGCTTTCTTAGGTCCCTATGTCTTATTAACTGTCTTTTCTGTTTCCATTTCATTGTTTCTTTTCTAGTTTTGGTGACAGTGATTTTTGTCATTTTTTGCATCAACTCATGGTCTTGTTTTTACATGGTAACTGCATGTATTAGGACCTATCAGGGCCTTTAAATAAATTTGATCATATTTATGTGTAAGCACATTTTACTGTAAATGTTTGGATTTCTTAATTTACAGCAGTTGTTTATTTCAGTGTGTAGTAAACAGTATCTTAAGTGTCCTGTTCACTACTTGTTAATTAAAAAAGTTATTAATATAAAACTGTTGTCTTACTATTTTTAGAAAATTGTGTTGTGAATTAGTATTTTGATAGAGAGTTCTGAAATATAAAATAGATTGCTTTGAAATTTTCAGGTTTGGGTGTATTTACTGTGATGATTGAGAACAATTTAGTATTTGGGGAACTGTTTCAGGTTTTATTCCTGATTTTTCCCTGTGTAAAAATGATCGAAAACCAAAGAATGTAGCTTTTAAATACCTGTCTTCCTATGATAGTTAATATTCATACATTAATTGACTAACACATATTGGCATAGTATTTCTATCATAGTGACTTAAGTTTTTGTCCTTTTTTTAACCATACTTAAAAGTATGTTTGTTAAAAAATGTAGTCACACCTCTGGTATATCCAACAAAGTATTCAAAATATTTTAAATATCTGTACATTTCATACTCGCTAAATTAATCTTTTTCTCTTCTCTTTAAACAGCTTAGCAGTATCTGCAAAAACGAATCTTTTCCTACAACCTGTTAACTGACTGGACTGATGGTAACAGTAATTGTGGGAGCCATGTCGGTCAAAAATTTGGCATCTGCTGAAAAACATGAATGCCATTTCCAAGGTCCCAAATTACTTCTATACTGATTACACTTTCCAGAAATGGAGATATGAAAAGATTCTCTGGAATGCTTGAAAGACTTAATAGAGATCCATGAGACTAAGTTAATTTTGGAACAAAATTACACCTTTTTTTCCCCCATTCATGGCAATAACACTAAATTTATCACATACTTTTAAAAAATTGTAATTGGAGAAGAGAATTATAGTTTCATCAAGAAACATTAGATTTTACACAATCAAGGACATTAGATTTAGTGGGTTAGAATGACATAAATAGGCTAGCAGTGATCACAAACCTCTCGAGTGTATTTCTGGAATGTAAAGAGCTGCTGTGGAAGACAGACACCTTGTTGAGTAGAATGAAGTCTGTATCTAAAAGATTAGTGTTTTAAAATAGATGCATTGATTGTATGTTTTGAAAAAGTGATTCTGATAGACAATGTGTGGGTGCTAACTTAGGGTATCAAGAGCATGTGTGCAATCCCAGGGTTTGGCATCTTGGATCTTCTGAGTACTTGATCTCATTGAATGTGTTCAAGTTTCTGATGAATGATAGAGTTTCTATTGGTCTGTGTTAAAATTTCTGGAGTATTCTGTAAGAATCTTTATATTCTGGATGAGAAAGGCTAATTTCCTACTATAAGTAAAAAAGCACTCAGAAACCAGTCATTTTTCATTATTGTTGGAATCTGCTAATGCATTTGTCATCTGGTCTAGACTTAGTTATTTATTTATTTTTTGGTTCATTTGGGAAATATGCAGATAGAAGAGGAAGATGATATGAAATAGTTGGTTTACACTGTAACTTGGATACTCAAAATTCATTCAGGTTGCTTTTAGAACTGCAACGTAAAAATGTGCTGGGATAGTTTTAGCATAGTAAACAGTTTGCACTTATCAAGCAGCTTGGTTATATCATTGGATTCTGAATTACTAAGTTGATTATATACCATCTGTATTACCTAAGAAATTAATGTAGTAATTATATTATTTTTACTTTGATCAATTGAATTACTCATTAGTTAAAAGTGAGAATGTAGGTGGGCAGCTTTGTATCAGAAAACCTTTGCTTTTGCTATTATTCCTTGTAAAATAGGCAATCATATACAAAGCACATTTTTACATTGCAGTTCTAAAAGTAAAACATTAAATCATGGGGACTCTAGAATGAAAGCAAAAGAAATCACATAACTAACCTAGGGCAAGATACTGTAAACACCTTCCCTTTCTCTTGGAAACTTCCTTCCCTCATAATTATACTCTTAAAAAAACTGAATAGAGAATACATTTTGTGTGTTTTTTGAAAGAACAAGTCACAGCATTCTGAAAACTGCTACATTTGACTAATATTTTAGTAATGACCTTGTTTTGTTGATGGAGACAAGGGTCTTGCATTGGATGAGAAATCACCAGCTAGCCTCAAACCTGAGGCCCTGCCTTTTCTTCCCACTTGCTAGGCACGCCATGGTATTTTTTTTCTTTCAATAAAAGCCTATTTAACACATCCAAAAATGCTGCCTTTTCTAAATCAACAAGACCCAGTATTTAGAAGGAATAGTTTAAATGTACTGTAAAGGAAACCATACTTAGTATGGTTCTAGACTTTGGTATTCTCTTCTGTTACTAGCTTACTTTATGGAGAATTGATGTAGTGTGTATTACCGAGACTGTATCCAAATTTCATGATCTTAGAAGCTCTGCAGTTAGTGGATAATACCAACAATGCAGGATTTGTGATCACAGGAATTGTTAGTGTTCATTCTAATTCCAAAAGGTAGTAGTTTAAACAAGGATATGAAACACTTGGGAAGAATACAGATCACTCCAGAAACAAAAAAATGATCTAAGGAAATGATTCCGCAAACATAATTCAGAAAACAGAATAGTAAGGGTAAAGCTGGTGCTGTGCTAGGGAAGTAAAATGAGCGAGGTTCCTCTGAGTAACTGAGGTTAACTTGCTCAGCACCATCCATGGGGGGAGGAGGAACTAAAGTACTCCATAGTAGGTAGAAGCTTCGATAACTTTCTAAATTCTGTAGCTTTACAGGCTATAGGCTGGGATTAATCCTTTATGAAGAAACACCCCGAATTAAGAAAAAATACTTTCCATTTTGGCTTTGGGAGGATTGTGGCTCTGTAGATAGTTTTTTCTTCTTGTGTTTTCTACCAAACTAAATGCTTTAGTGTAAAGGAGTGGTATTAGGAATGGATAAGAAATAGCATTGGGCAAACAAGAGAAATTGCTCAATTCTTGTTTGTTGAGCTAGGGATTAAACCCAGGACCTCATGTATGTTTTAATAGTCAGTCTGCCACTAATTTACATTCCCAGTCTCACAACTATGCCCCTTTGGTAGCTTTTATTGGAATTCCACATTTTGTGTAGTCTTTAATTGCAGGTCAGAGTTGTACCTTGTGAAAAACCTACAAGTATACTTTCAATATTGCAGGCAGATAATTTTCAACATTTTATTTTTGTACATATTTGCTTCAAATCATTGAATTTCTAAATCAGGTTCAGGTAACTGAAGGGCCTTTATGAGGAGTTTATATTGTCTAGACCCAAGATATGCTGCAAAAGCAGTCTGAAGTAAAGTAGGAAATAACATTTTTCTAAAGACAGGCTTAGAAATAGTAATCCAGTAATTGAAGATGTTTCCCCTCTGTGGTAGAGGACTTGATTCATACCTGTAAGAAAGCATATTAAGGATCAAACATAAATCTATTATAAGTTATTGTAAACATATATACAGTCTTCTTACTGGTATATATTCGTTGTTGGGTTTCATAGACACTTTGATTACTGCCATTCTCTTTTGTGTCTTATTCTTAAAAAATGGTTTGGCTTTTTTGTGCCTTTTGTCTAGTTCCCCTCCAAAACTACACAGAATATATTGCTAAAAGAATTCAAGAGTAACTGGAATTGTGGAAGGCTTATAGGTAGCAGTTTTCTGATAGCTTATTTATTCCTTTAGGACAAACACACAAACTCTCAATGTTATATGTAGTACAGCTGTTAGCTAGACCTACAGCACTCACACTGGCTTGTTTTGTAGCAAGCATTTAATATACAAATAAAGGTTAGTGACCTGAACTGAACACCAATAGGCACAGCATGACAATATCTTAAAAATTCCTGAAATGACTTAACATAAGGATATATTTGCTCTTTTTAAGTTCAGAGTTCCTTAGACAGTCGTATAATTGAGGGTTTTTAAATAAGAACATAGTCCTACCTGGCAGCAAGGCCCCCATTCACGGGTATAGCCAAAAGGATGGGGTACAGACCACCCAGAACAAAACCAACTAGTGCACCCCGTGTTGTCGTACAGATTTCACAGTTCAAATTACCTAGGAAATAAGTGATTATGATATTTAAGCAAATGTGACTTAAAGAATATAAGGTTCACATTTTATTTTCAGTGACACAGCAAAAATGGTGCATATCATGTCAAAGGAATAATTATAGAGGATGGACTGTAGCTTGGTGTGAATACATGCTTAGCATGTATTAAGGCCTTGGATAGGAAATACTGATAAACAGGAAAACAAATCTTGACTCTGGATTCTCAGAAATTTGGATTATTATTTAGGAGAAAACACAAAATTGACCCCTTTCCCCAATCTGTTTTTAATAAGAAGGGTCATGCATATAGAACACATAACAATACATGTTCAGGACACATGGGACACTATGTCTTTCATTTTGCTAAATGCTGCAATGCACATAGTACTTCAGAGATTACAGAGTTGTATTCCCACAACATACTTATACTTTAAAGAACTTTCATACAGGGCTGGAGAGAGATCTCAATTAAGAGCAATGGCACTAAGTGCTGAGTTCAATTACCAGCACCCACGTGGCAGCTCACCCTTATCTGTAACTAGTATATGGGGTCCAGTACCACTACCTGGTGTGCAAATGTACAGTCAGACAAAACACATACCTAAATAAAAACATCTTTTTAAAAAGAGAAAACTTGCATATAATGTGCAAATTAACAAGAAACAAAGGCAGCACTGGGAATGCTGCTTCAGGTCAGGGAAGTGTGTGACTGACGGCTGTGGATATGTACTCACTGGTTGGTTGGCAGACCTAAGCTGAATCAGTTGTTGAATAGATTTGGTCTTCCCTAAACACTTCATTAAAGCTCACACCTACTCGGTTCTAATCCTTCAGTTTTGAGTGAAGTATATATAAGTGTATATAGTATGCATAAATGCAGGCTTGGATGATAATGAAATAAAACATACCTGTACTCAAAGGTAAACTTACAAAACTATGGTAGGACAGGTTTGCTGTCAAAAATGGGATCACAGCCATTGGCAAGCTAGATGCTACTCGAGCTTGTGTCACGTTCAAAATTCGCCGAAATAGACTGTTTGCTATTAGGCCCCCAAAAGCAGCATTAAGTCCAATATATGCTGATCCATATTCAAGCAGATTCCTGAGGATGAGGGAAATAACCTGTTTCAGTTCTCTTACTCCGGTATGTTAGAGAACTTATCAGTACCCTGGGAAGAATCAGACAAACTTAACCCTTGCAGGATCATAAAACCAAAATAAAATTATAGCTTCACATCGACATTTCTATTCTAAAAAGACTTGAGACAATGGCACTAGCTGTATGCATTTTGTGATTTTAGTAAAGAACTGTTTAGAACTTTGCCAGTAATTATGTAACAGGAAACAGCTCTGAAGAGGAAGATGCCTGGCTCTTGAGCTTTCATAATACTTAAAAGCACAACACATTCTAAGGTAGTACTATTTATTAATTACCAACTTAAACCCATTGTATCTATAAACAACTTCAGATATACATCCAATCTGTATGTAACAGAGTTAGTGTGTTTGCATGTTATAATGAGGCTATTATAGGTAGTTTATATGTTTTCACTGCTTGTTTTGTGAGCTGCAGTATGGTCTACTGTTTCATGTTTCCCATTTTTCACCTCCCCTAGGTTCTGTAATTTTATTTATTTTAAAACTATTCTAAGTCATCACTACTGAAGTGTTGCACACTGTAAGATCATGCTTTCATTTCATTCACTGAGAACCAGTTTTGTAAAGGTGCCTTGTTGCTAAAGGCACAAGGAAAACTGCATTCTGCTTTGGAGGTTCTCATAGTTGGCTATGTGAGAAGAGACTGAAGTTGAGGTTTTCAGAAGTCTAAAGATGGCTCAGGAATTAGAAAACTATTAAAGAACTACAGCCCCAGTGTGAGAAGCCTGAATTTTGTAGGGTTAAAGAAATGGGAACTTGAGCACGTTTACAAATATTTAATAGATAAAAGCCATGAAATAGGACTCACCCCTATTTTAACCATGCTCAGATATAGTGGAACTGAAATTTGAAAAGAACACTTGGTTGTTTCCCAGCTATACTGTTAATCTGCTGTGGTTTTAAAATGAAACATCTCTATTGTTTGCAAGCTAAATCTTAGTTGAGTTTCAGCTCAGTTTCCAGTGATCCTCGCTGATTTGATTTAGATCCCACTGGAAGCCCGCTGTCTTCCTGTGTTCAGTCATCTTCTAACTTCTTACACTAGGCATCACAGCTTCCCGTACCTCGTGTAAGTGCTCTGTTCTGATTCTCAGGAAACAACTAAATGGGGGTGTCTATGTAGGTAGGGTGGTGGTGAGAGACACACAGCAGCGTAGATTTATCAAGTTCTTCACGGCCGCTCAATTAAAGGTTCTCTCTTAGAAGATGGGAAGTGCCAACCAAAAGTGGAATTGGTGTGACTTCCACACCCGAAGATGCAGCAGTTGCCACAGTAATGTTCCACATTTTCTACCTCAGCTGTCTGTACCTACTTTGCCAGTGCCTCTAACTCAAACTGGCTGGAATAGACAGTAAAGTTATCTGGTTTTTTTTTTTCATTCTCGGAACCCTATTATAGGCACCTCTTGATGTTTCCTCAAATATGACAGATTCTGGCTTAGTCACTTCTATGATCCTGTTCCTGTTCTTCCTACACCTTTTCCTCTTCTCAAAGGTTTCATGACTGGGCAGAATCAACCTGACAGACAACCTTTGAGTTGCATACTTAGGACCCACACGGAAGGGCAGAACAGACTCCTGAAAGTTGTCCTCTGACCTCAGCACAGGTGCATAGACCCAGGTCAACATGACCTTACTGTAACTAACCCACTCAGACTTTCTGATGGACAAGAAGGTATGAGTAGTCTGTGGAAGTGCACTGTACTTGCCTATACTACCTTTTCAATATCAGCATGCTTCTTAAATTATCCTTTTCATCCTAAAGATCTTTAAACATCCATTTCTCTGTCATTCCATCTATCAAAGTACTCCATGGTACTCTTACTAAAGGTAAGCATATAGAAATACATTGAGAAGATAAGAGATAGGGTAACATGAAAAGGTCTTTTAAGTTTATTTGTAAGTGGATTCATACAGTTTTACATCACCCTAAAAGCTGAATGGAAAGGTGGGTTCATCAATTATATATTTCCAAAGATGAGTTCTAAGTTTCAGCTTCCACAATGAGTTATACAGTGCACAAAATGGTTAGTGTCTCTGGGTTTCAGTTTTTTTTTTTTTTTTTTCCCATCAAAGCAAAAAATACAGCGCAGTTTCCTTTGGTATCCTCTGTTATTTATGCACAATTCTTCAAATTTAAGATAATCTTATAAAATTTTGGTAAAAACATACTAAGGAATCTTACCTGTCTGATTCTGGAAGTTGTTTGATTTTTCTGGGTATGATATTAAATATTAAATCATCTTTGTTAGTACTTGGTTTATGACTTTCCATCTTGGACCTAAAAAACAACAATCCCATTTAAAAAATAATTGTAAGAGTTGTAGATTAACTTTATAATCTGAAAGGTCAATGTATATATGGCATACAGCAAAAGATTCCCTTCTCCCAATTAAGCATAACAGAAGCCTGAACATGAAAAATAGCACAAGACAGACACTCCACAATCTTGGTTTCCTAAGCAATTACTATGAGCATGAAACAGATACAAACTGATTTAATTCAGACATGGTGTCATGCCTGTAGTTCCAACAATTGGGGGGTGGGCCCAGCAGGATCAGCTCAGGGCAATCCTTGAATATACTTCAAGAGGAAAACTTACCACAGGAAAACAAAACCCAAAGAGCTTGTGCTAAATAGACCTCGGAAGGGTAAGGGGGAGCTTAACATCAGGAAAACAAAACAGAACAAAACAAAAACAAACCAACAGCCAGTAAACCTTGACAGAAACATTAGGTAGTAAACTAAGATCACATAGTGGTGTCATTTAGGTACACAAGTAGTAAAATTAGAAAATCTCACTTGGAAGCATTGAGGAAAGCCATGCCATGCTGCTGGTGGAACTATACATTGTATTTCAAGTAAGTGTAAGCACTTTGTAAAGACAGTTTGGTGTGAGGCGTTAGAGAGATGGCTCAGTAGTTGAGAGTGAACACTATTGGAACAGATGAGGATTTGCTCTTCAGCTCTATAATGGGTTTGCTGAACTGCCCATAACTTGTTCCAGGGAGCTGGAATCCTCTTCTACCTTCGTTGCATTGCAGGTGTGAACATTAGCTCACACTTGGGCACATACACGCGATGAAAAGTAAAAATCTGGGGCTGGAGAGATTGCTGAAGTTATGAGCACGTGCTGTTCCAGAGGACCCAGGTTCAAGGACTAGCACCCACATCGAAGCTCACACCTCTAACTCCAGGCCTAGGGCGATATGATGCCTTTTTCTGGCCCACAGTACACACGCACACAGACCCTTTAGATGGAAAGTGGCTTATAGGCCAGTATACATATGATGAATATCAGAGAGTAGAATGGCAGGTTTGCAGAGATTCGGCTCTTTAAAAACATACTTCCGAGTGAAGTGACAGGAAAAGCAAAAGTCTGCCGCCTGTCGTGACTACTATTGGGACACTGAGGAGAAGGGTTGTGAGTTCCTGGGTGTGGTGACACATTATTGGGAAACTGAGGCAGGAGGTTTGTGATTCCTGAATGTACTACAAGACCCTATTTCAAAAGATAAAACAGTAGCAATAAATCCAAACCCAGAAATAACCTGATATAAATCAAGACTGTCATGGGTCACCTGTGACAACACTGGAGCAATGTCTTAGCAAATCTTGGGTACCTGTTATATATATATAGAAATGACTTGGAAAATGGTGCATGTGCAAAGTTCCATAAATCTCGACTTAAAATTAGCCTTGAAAATGCAATGCAGATTTAAAAGTTTAAGTCAAGTTCCCAGGCTTCAAGTCCCGTTTCTTCTTCCTGTTATTATTTCTCGGTTAATAAATTCCCATCAGAGAAAATGACACCTTGAAATACTACAAAGATTTCCAAAAGTTTCTGCATTAAAACCGAGCATCGGAAAATTAAACTTAGCCAAGGTTACCTTGTAAATCGGCAGTAATTCTGAAATTAAACTCAAAAAATTCAGCCAGGTATTCCCCTCGGGGGTGCAACTGAATACCCGGTCAGCACACACAGCTTCCCGGTCTCCTCTCCCGACACTGGCACAGTTTACTCACCACTCGGCAGAATGACGGCAGCTTATGGCCGCCTCCCGCGCCCGAATCTACCACAACCTTCGCTAGGGTTGCTTGGGCTCCATCTTTGGTTCACACGTGACTCTCCGCCTCTGTTTCCTGTCCCGGAGCTTCCGGTCCGGGAGACGCTAAACTACGGACTCCCGGGGTTGGGGTACAACCTGCACAAACAGCCCTCCGGCGGTGGCTGGGTGCCTGACACCGCCCCGCCTGGGCACGCAGCCCTACTTCCGAGGACCCCAATGTGGTGTGGGCCGCGTGGCAGCCGCTCGGCTACCGGCTGGTGAAGGTAGCTCTGGCAGTGAAGTTAGCCCGAGGCTGACTTTTTTCCCCTCCATCTCTCCCTTGGATCTTCAGGTCTTTGTGTCATTTTGTGCTGTGGGTAACTTCCAGCAGAAAATGAGCAATTCCAGAGCGAGCGCTTGTTTTTTTCTTCAGCATTCCTGGTGTCCTCCAGAACACAACTTATGTGAAACAGGTGGATATAGTGAAAAAGTAACCATTTAGAAATAAGGGAGCGGGCCGTGATAACGCACGCCTTAATCCCAGAATTCAGTAGCCTGAAAGGTAGAGATTTTTCTGTGGATTCCAGGCCAGCCTGGTCTACGTCTTGTGAGTTCCAAACAAAATAGCCAGGGAGCCTAGGGTATAAGTCAGCACCACTGGAAACCAATTTTATGAGCTCCGGTCTCAGTTCTCTGCTTCTGTAAAACAGGAAAGGAGCTTCAGCCCCACTCCTCTTCACTTCTCTTCCTCTCTTCATTGCTTCTTTTCCCCCTCCTTAGCTTCTTCCAACCAGTCACACCAGGCAGAAAAATCTCATGAACTGCAGACAGCTCCTCTGGAACTGCTCCTGCAGTGGCAGGAATGGTGGTAGGAATGGACAGCTCTTGTGACAGCTGCAGGCTAAAAAGATGTCCTGGGGTTGCCATTTTGGCAGAAGCCATCGTTTTGGACGGCTACTGTGGGACTTCTTATTTTGGCAGTCTTGGGCTGGGGCGGGAAGTTGTGGCTTGGCACTGCTTTGATGGCGTGTGTGTGTGTGTGTGTGTGTGTGTGTGTGTGTGTGTGTGTGTGTGTGTGTGTGTGATTGCTCAGGGATTACATGCACACACATATGTTTACCGCTCCAGAAGTGGGACCTGTGACAATGGAGCTGATAAATGAGGCAGACTAAAGCACCATTCAATAGCCAACTTTATTCTGAGCATCAGACAATTTTACTGCAAGGGCTAAGAGGAATCACATGAGCTAAGTGTACCCTCAGAAGGTCAAGCCACGTGGAGGACATGCTTTTCCATACAGGCATATAAATAAATAACAATAGCCAGTTGTAATGAATAATTTGAAGTTAACTTACTCCTATCCCCTTTATCTGGAGGGGCAAGAAAGCATCATTCAAGAACAATTCAGTAGTTTTGAAGAAATGGAGGTCACAAAGCTCTTGTCAGGACTTCTTGGAGTTTTCTCACAATCACTCAGAACTCACATGGTCATTCATGGACTGTGTTCTGGCACACATGTGTGGGTGTGAACACACTCGTGTACATGTGGTTAGCAGAGATCAGCGTTGGGTATCTTCCTCTATTACTATCGGATTATTGTTGGGACAGGGTCTGTATGGAACCTGGAACTCACCAACTCAGCAACAATAGCTGCTGGCAACCCCAGGATCCTCCTGTTCCCCAGAACCAGGATCACACATGTGCTCACCATACCTAATGTTTTACATAGGTAAGAGGATCCAAATTCAGGTCCTCAGAATACATACGCTATCATTTTTCCTTTCAACATTTTTAAAAAAGAAATCTTAAAATCTTTAAAAACAGTAACGTATATATTTACTCTTTTACTTGTCATTTTCAGGGCTCTTCATTCATTTTCTAAATCTAGAACTCAAAATCCTAGGATGCATATCTTCTGGGGATGAATTTGTTCACATTTTATGAGTCTAAGGAAATCTCTACTTAACCTACCTAGTTAAGTATTGGTTTGTAGAAATGCTACTGATTTTGTACCCTGATTTCATAATCACCTTTACTAAACTTATTCCTATGAATAGTTTTTAGTGGAGTCTAGGTATTCTTCTGGGTTCATAAATGTATCACCTACAAACAAGGACACATAATTATTCTCCTTTCTGATTTGAATACCCTCTGTTCTTTTTCTTCTCTAATTGCCTTGGCTAGTACTTTATTGACACTGTGTTGCAGAAGAATGGTGATGAGGTTATTCTTGTAGGAAATACATCACCTTTACCCCTGTGAGAATGAGGTTAACGATAGAGGTGCCATAGATGCCATTTATTATGATGAGATATATTTCTCCAATATTTAATTTGCTCAGTTTTTATCATGAAGGGATCTTGAATTGTTTCAAATTTTTCTGCAACTGTGGAAACAATAATATATAGCTTTGTCCTAAGTTAATTTACTAGGATGTATTTCATTTACTGATTGGTGTGTATAGAACCATTTTTGCATTCTCAGAACACTTCTCACTCATCTTTTTGACACACTGTTGGTTTGCTATGTACATTAATTTTTAAATAAAAACGTTTGCATTTATTTATTTAGTGTTTGTCTGTGCTTGCTGATCACGGTGCATATACAGAGGTCACAGAATGATGTGTGGAAGTCTGTTTAATCCTTCTACCATGTGGGTCCTAGGGATTGAACTCAGGTTGTCAGGTTTGGCAGCAAGTGCAATTACTGGCCATCTTAATTACTACATTATTGCTGTGAGGAAACACCATGGCCAAGGCAACTTTTAAAATAAAGCATTTAGTTAGGGGCTTGTTTATAGTTTGAGAAGGCTAGTCCATAATCATCATGATCGGGAGTGTAGTGGCAGGCAGGCAGGCAGGAATGGTGCTAGAGAGGTCGCTGAGAGCTCAGAACTGATTCACAGGAGAGAGGAGGAATGGAGGGAGGGAGGGAGGGAAACTCCCCTCCAGTAATACACCTCCTTCAGTTAGGATATACCTCATACTCCATCCTTAACAACCCACCAACTAGGGACTAAGCTTGCAGACGTAGAAGTGTGTCAGGGCCATTTTCACTCAAACCACCACAACCACCGAGCCATCTTGCTGGTAATAGCAGCTGTAAAGGTAGCTGCAATAGTCTGTTTTTGTTCCCACAGTGTCATTTGCTGAAGCCCTAACTTTCATGGTGCAATGAGATGTCCTCAATAGCCTCACAAATTTGAACACTTGGTCCTTGGTTGGTGGTGCTGTCAGTGCCATTTGCAGGGCTTAGCAGGAATGGCCTTGTTAGAAGTATGTCGTTGGGGACAGATTTTGAGATTTCAAAAGCCCCATGGCTTCCCAGTTGCTGTTCTCTGTTTTATGTTTACACTCAAGATGTAAGCCCTCAGCTTCCTGTTCCTGCCTTTGTTCCTCCGTCATGTACTCTAATCCTCTAGAGCCCAAACGAACTCTACTACAAGTTGCCTTAGTCATGTGTTTATTATTGCCGTGTGTTATATTATATATTATTATTGTATGTAGTACATTATATGTATGTATTTATCTTAGATTTCCATTGCTGTGAAGAGACACCATGACCAAGGCAACTCTTATAAAGGGCAACATTTAATTGGGTCTGGCTTACAGGTTCAGAGGTTCAGTCCATGATCATCAAGGCAGGAAGCATGGCAGCATGCAGGCTGGCATGGTGCAGGAGAAGTTGAGAGTTCTACACCTTGTTCCAAAGGCAAACAGGAGAAGATGTCTTCCAGGCAGCTAGAAGAAGGATCTGAAAGCCCATCCCCAAAGTGACACATTTCCTCCAACAAGGCCACACCTCCTAATAGTGCCGCTCCCTGGGCCAAGCATATTCAAACTATCATGGTGTTATTAATAGAAAAGCAATTAAGATGATAGTGTTAGGAACTGGGGTCTGTGGAATGTACTTAAGACTTTGCCCTTAGGAATAAGATAGTATTTTTATATAAGAGACTCCTGAGACTTTGTTTGCTCCATCCCCTGGAAATAACACAATAAAAAGGGGCCATCTTTGATATGGAAGGTGGGCCTTCCCTAGACACCTATCTTAGGGTTACAACAGCTGGGATTAACCACCATGACCAAAGCACCTTGGGCAAGAGTTTAGTTGGCTTCTGCTTCTATATCACTGTTCATCATTAAAGGAAGTTAGGGCAGGAACTCAAACAAGCTAGGAATGTGGCTATTGTTTGCTGGCTTGCTCATTTTGGCTTGTTCAGTCTGCTTCCTTACAACACCCAGGGCCACCAGCACAGAAATGGATCCACAATGATCTGTACCCCCTACCCTATCAACCACTGAGGAAATACCCTAGAGTTGGTATATGCTTCCTCTTATGGAGGCATTTTCTCAACTGAGGTTCTCTCCTTTAGGATGACTTGTAGCTTGTGTCAAGTTGACAAAACTAACCAGCACAGCACCAAAACAGCAAGTTCCTTGATCTTGGATTTTTCCTCCTTCAAACCGTGAGAACATCCTGCTGCTCTAAGCCCGTTGGTACCATTTCTTTCAGCATCTCAAATAGATTGACAGCAGCTAAGAGACTTAAGAGTTCGGTAGTGTTTTGATCTCTCCATCCTGTTTAATATACATGTGAGTTTTAATCTTCATTTCAGAGATGTAGCATACTCAAAGTCATCCTGTGGTCAGTAATGAAGCTGGGCTTTGATCCATTAGAATCTTGTTGCTCTCCATGACTAATTCATTTTCACCTTCCAGCTAAGGCTTAACAGGCCAGTTTTGATTTTTGAAAATATGTGCATGTTTATATGTGTGCTTGTCTGTGTTCCTGTGCACACATGTGTGCGTTTGCCTGTGCTCATGCATTGACACCCAAGGAGAGCATCTGGTGTCTTCCTCTATTATTCTGTCTTGCTTTTGAACCAGGGTCTCCTGAATTGGACTTTGTGGTTTTTGGCAAGTCTGGTAAACATAGGACCCACTGTTCCTTTTGTCTCTGCCCAACTCAGCACTGGTGTTGTAGGCATGCGTGGGTTGATGCCCAGCTTGTTACGTGGGTGTTAGGATCCCAACTGTGGTCCTCATGTCTGAGCAATAGTGCTCTTAAACTTTGAACCATTTCTCTAGCCCTAGAAAGGACAGTTCGAAGTAGATAGGTATGGTATGGTGACGCAGCTTTCAAATGGCAGAGGAAATGACAAAAGGCCAACCTTGCTGTATTTTCGATGTTATCAGTTTCTAATATAACCATATAAAAGAATGACCTGTGGGATTTTATTCCACAACCTTTCTCATCAATGTTCATTTTCAGAATTCTTTAGATTTTGTCCTTCTTGAGAGCAGTAACTGAATCATTACGCTTCTGGTTTTTAATGCTGACATACAGATGTATGATATTTAAATTGTAAGCAAGGGTTGGGGATTTAGCTCAGTGGTAGAGTGCTTGCCTAGCAAGTGCAAGGCCCTGGGTTTGGTTCCCAGCTTCGGAAAAAAAGAAAAAAAATAAATAAATTGTAAGCAAAGACAATTTGTGTGAATAAGAGCATGCTTAGTGTACTGATTCAGGGTAGAGAGCAGAGGGAGGTTTTGCTGTAGGAGACATAGATGGCCTTATGTTCACAGATAACAGAGGGGCAGTGGTTCTCAACCATCCCAATGCTGAGACCTTTAGTTACATTTCTTCAGGCTGTGGTGGTACCCCCAAATATTAAATCATTTTCATTGCTACTTAATAAGTGTTATGCATTGTAAATATTTTTGGAGATAGAGGTTGTCAAAGGGGTCACGACCCACAGGTTAAAAACATGGAGTTGTCTGTCAAAGGGAGAGATGTATAACTTGTTTTCTACCCAGAAGGCTGGGAGTGGACATGATTAATAGCCTGGTAACCTTTGTGCTATTTGTGTGGCTTAGTCCACACTGAATCTTCCTCCAGTCCCTTATGAGATTGCTTTTCTCAGGCAATCTATTAAACCTGTCTTTATGAAAGATGTCACATGTACTTTACAAAGAGTTTTAATGCAGTCATGTCCTAGGCTTTGTTGTGCACATGGAATTGAGTTAATTATCACTGGGAAACTTTTACCAAATTGTGCTGTGCTTAAATATGCCTAAAATAAACTACAGAAGGTCAGATTCATGAGGTTTGAACCAAATCTGGCTATTGAGTGATGTTGAACTGAACTGTCTTCTTGCCTACTTGGATCATCACTCTGCTAGCTCTGGTGGTCAGAGACCCCTACAATGGCTGCCCAATGTGTGCAGTTTGACTCTCAGAGAAGGTAAGAAACTTTTCTGCAAATAAAAGTGGAGAGTAGGGGCTGGGGATTTAGCTCAGTGGTAGAGCGCTTACCTAGGAAGCGCAAGGCCCTGGGTTCGGTCCCCAGCTCCGAAAAAAAAGAACCAAAAAAAAAAAAAAAAAGTGGAGAGTAGGAGTTTAGTTCTCTTACCCACAACTGTAACTGATAGAGCAAAATAAGCATGGGTTCTTCTCTGTCCTCTGGGGTAAAGTGTTGTAAGACCCCAAAGTGGCCCTACCTCAGGGCACAACCCACAGATCACAAATAGACAAGGAGACCACTGCAATGGCAAGAGGTTTAATCCACATATGTGGGGTTGCTTATTCACACAGAGAGAGGCAACCCCGAACCCAAAAAGCACACAACTTTTATTCTTTATAGAGGGCAGACTTCAGCAACAGGGTTAGTTGGCTTATTCTCATTGGTGGTACACAGGAGAAAGGATCTGGTCAGGTATTGTTCAAGGGGCTGTTCTTGGCTCAGTTAGACACTTTCGTCATCCAGCCCTTCACCTGGCCTTGGAGAATCACTGGGAAAGGGCTAAGTTGGCAAGTCCCCCCAGAAGGGAGGAGGAACTGGGTGGTCAGGCAGGGTCAGGATGACATCTTGTGGTTGTTCTCAGGATTTACCACAGGGAGGGGTAGGGGGGGTCTTTTTGAGAACAGTTGTTTTGTTTTGGCTAGTTTCCATTAAGCCTGGTCACTCTGACCACCAAGACCTTGCTCCTGTATTCCCAAAACTTCTTTCTTACAGCTTTGTTTCTCATATCTATGAAACTTTATTTCTTCAAAAACATTTTATACAGTTGTTGAAATGTTTGTCAAGATCCAGAGAAAAATTATTAAGACCAATTGCTCTGCAACTTTGTAAGTGACTAAAATTCAACCACTTGTGTTGGTAACTGGAAGCACATAGGAGCTAATACAAAAAGAGCCCAGAAAGGGGGAATAAAATCCCTGAAAATTATTTGGGAACGTGGACCCTTTCAGATGGACCAGTAAAAAAACAAACTGTAAGCTGGACACATTTTGGCAGAGCCAGGTGAGTGGACTCTGCAGCCACTCTTGTAGTACTGAGCCAGGTGTGTTCAAGGCTGGCCTTCCTGTGTGATCTGACCAGAATTCAGAGCCCTCTAGCTCTGCAGCCCCTTCTGCTGCCCATCTCCAGCCCAGTGGGGAGGGGAGTCTAGTGACAGCTTGAGTTGGGCATAGGCACTGCTACATGAGCCTGGAGCTTGGCTACTTCCACAATTTGGTTTCGGTTTCTGTTTTTCCTCACAGTGGGAATGACCCACTATAAATTGAAGTAGCCCCTTTATGGAGAACATTTAAAACAGACTATACATTCCTACCTTTGAAGAGACAACCCTGTGTGTTTAACATTCTTGGTTATCTTAGTGTTTATTTGTGAGCACAAGGACTTCCATGCCTTCTCCATTTTTTTAAATTTAACTTTTTATTGATTCTTTGTGAATTTCATACCATACACTCCAATCCTACTCATCTCATTGTCCTTTTGTACACACCCTCTTCCCTTGCAACCTCCTGACAAAAGAAAAAGAATCTCGTTGTGGAGGCTGTAGTGTGTCCTGTAGTACACCCTTTGTCCACACTTCTTTACTTGCAAACGTTCATTACAATGAGTCCTGCATTCCAGCAGTTCACAGATGGGGCAGATGATGGCGTGGATCATCTGGGCCTGGTTGGTAGCTGAGTTGGGCAGTCTGCCAGCTTCCTTACACCCATACTATTCTCTTGAGCATTGCCCCAGCTAGCTCATGCAATGTTGCAAAGGGACAGAGTCAGTTCTCCTGCTCTTATGCCCTGGCTCATGCAATCCCAGCAACCAGGGCCAGCTCTACCTTACTTTCTGGGCTTCAAGGCCCATTCTCTTAAATGCTGCAGCTGGTGAAGTGTAGGGCCAGCATTCCTGCAATCACTCCTTCTGGGCCAGCTCTCCTAGGATGCTCAGGTGAGGGGTGGAGCCTGCACAGCCCTCAGGAATCAACATGGTCCCAGGCAGCAGCCTGGATCAGAGAAGTCCACTAGGTTTTGGTGGTAACAGACCCCCTGCTGCTGCAGTGCCTTGGACCCAGACATGGCCTTAGGTAGCAGTATTGGTCAGGACCTCACCATAGCCTTAGGTGGCATCACTGGCTTCTCACCTCAGGCTGTACCTCACTACCCTTAACTTTCCAGTTCTGCTTCTCTTTCTCTTCCATCTCTCCACCACTTACCTGCTCATCTTAGTGGCACCTGGGGCTCTGGGGTTATCTCAGGAGTGCTATGCCCTGCCCATGCTGCAGTGTGACACCAGGCAGGGGACATGTTGGGAGTGGTCTGCCCACCTGGGCCCTGTGGCACTTCTAGATTTTCCCACATTTTCTTTTCTTATGACCTTCCAATTCCTCCTTTAACATTTAACTCATGTTACTTTCCCCTGAAACATCGTCTGCCTAAATAGTTAAGAGTTATAGTCTCTGTTCCCTCAAAGTATGTTTATCTCAGGCCATCTTATAATATGTGTTCATATTTCTTACTCCTCTTCTAAGAAGTCTTTCTTTAGGGACCATTTCTTATTATACACATTGTGTGTGACGCATACCAGATACTCACTGTATCTGCACAGGTCAGATCTGAGGCTCCAAACCCATTCCTATATAACATGAGGAAAGAAAGAAGAAACTTGTGTTTGTTTAACATTTATAACATTTATAATTACTGAGGATCTCATAATGCTAGGTGAAAGTAGCAGAGTTCCTTTTCACTTTTACACCAGTGCCAAAGACCTTTTATAAAGAGGTTCATTCTACTGAACTAGCCTCCACTGATTCTTGGGTTAATCATCAGGCACAATTCTTGCATATGCTTTTTCACATACAGCATAGTGATATAAGCCATTAAACACTCCAAATATTATCTGAAACAACAGAGGAACGGCCATTGCTTTCATCCCAGTTTGACAAAGGAGTAACCAATGGAGCATAACTCTTCCCTTTGGCGGCACTGGAACAGTGTGATACCTGAAAATGGAAAAGAGTCAGAGATGTCTCCGGGATCCCATAGCAAATGCTACTGATTTCTCCTAGTCATTTCCAGTATATGTTTATCATGTAGACAACAACATTAAATGCTAGTTACCTATTTTGTTTTGGTTAGCCCTTAGCTAAAGAAAAAATAGAGTTTATCAATACTACCCCGTCAATAAAATAAAAAAAAAAAAAAAAAAAAAAAAGGAAGGAAGGGATAAAAAGAGAAAGGGCAAAACCATCCAGGATCGAAAAATGGAAATAGGAACAAAAAAGAAATCACAAGGGAGACAAGTCTGAAGATAGAAAACCTAGGAAAAGAGAGCAGGAGTCATAGATGCAAGCATCACCAACAAAATACAAGAGATAGAAGAGAGAATCTCAAGGGCAGAGGATACCATAGAAAACATTGACATAAGTGTCAAAGAAAATGCAAAATGCAAAAAGCTCCTAACCCAAAACATCCAGGAAATCCAGGATAGAATGAGAAGATCAACCTAAGGATAATAGGTATAGAAGAGAATGAAGATTCCCAACTTCAAGGGCCAGTAAATAGCTTCAACAAAATTATAGAAGAAAATTTCTCTAACCTAAAGAAAGAGATGCCCATGAACATGAAGAAGCCTGCAGAACTCTAAATAGACTGGACTAGAAGAGAAATTCCTCCCATCACACAACAATCAAAACACCAAATGCACAAAATAAAGAATTTTAAAAGCAGTAAGGGAAAAAGATCAAGTAATATATAAAGGCAGACCTATCCGAATTATACCAGAGTTCTCACCAAAGACTCTAAAAGCCAGAAGATCCTGAGCAGATGTCATACAGACCCTAGGAGAACACAAATGCCAGCCCAGGCTACTATACCCAGCAAATTTCTCAATTAACATAGATGGAGAAACCAAGATATTTCATGACAATCAAATTTATACAATATCTTTCCACAAATCCAGCCAGACAAAGGATAATAGGTGGAAAACTCCAACACAAGGAGGGGAAGTACACCCTAGAAAAAGCAAGAAAGTAATCTCCTTGCAACAAACCCAAAAGAAGAGGGCCACACAAACATAATTCCACCTCTAACAACAACAACAACAACAAAAAAACAGAAAACAACACTCATTATTCCTTAATATCTCTTGATATCAATGGACTCAATTCTCCAATAAAAAGACATAGACTAACTGACTGGATACATAAACAGGACCCAGCATTTTGCTGCATAGAAGAAACATACCTCAGTGACGAAGGCAGACACTACCTTGGCGTACAAGGCTGGAAAACAATTTCCAAGCAAATGGTACCAAGAAACAAGCTGAAGTATGCATTCTAATATGAAATAAAGTTGACTTTCAACTAAAAGTTATCAGAAAAGATAAGGAAGGAAAAAGGAAAAGGAAAAAATCTATTAAGATGAACTCTCAATTCTGACCATCTATGCTCCAAATGCAAGGGCACCCACATTCACAAAAGAAACTTTACTAAACTTCACTAAATCTCAAAGTACACATTGTACCTCACACAATAATAAAGGGAGACTTCAACACCTCACTCTCAGCAATGGACAGATCATGGAAAGAGAAACTAAAAAGAGACACAGTGAAACTAACAGAAGTTATGAACCAAATGGATTTAACAGATACCTATTGAACATTTCATCCTAGAACAAAGGATTATGCCACTTTCTCAGCACCTCTTGGTACCTTCTCAAAAATTGACCATATAATCAGCCACAAAACAGGCCTCAACAGATCCAAGATGACTGAAATAATCCCAGGCATCAGAACACCACTAAGGCTGGTTTTCAATAACAACAAAAACAACAGAAAGCCCGCACACATGGAAGCTTAACAAGACTCTACTCAATGACAACTTGGTAAAGAATGAAAGAAGAAAGAAATTAAAATACTTTTTAGACATTAAGGAAAATGAAGGCACAATATACCAAAACTTATGGGACACAAATGAAAGTGCTCAGTGCCTCCAAAAAGAAACTGGAGAGATCATACACTAGCAGCTTGACAGCATACCTGAAAGCTCTAGAACAAAAAGAAGCAAACACACCCAAGAGGAGTAGAGGCAGGAAATAGTCAAACTCAGAGCTGAAATCAACCAAGTAGAAACAAAAAGAGCTATACAAAGAAACAACAAAATTAGGAGCTGGTTCTTTGAGAAAAATCAATAAGATAGATAAACCCTTAGCCAGACTAACCAGAGGACACAGAGACATTATCCAAATTAACAAAATCAGAAATGAAAAGGGAGACATAACAGAAACTGAGGAAATGCAAAAAATCATCTAAAAAAGCCTATACTCAACAAATCTGGAAAATCTAAATGAAATGGACAATTTTCTAGACAGATACCAGGTACCAAGGTAAAATCAAAATCAGAGAAACCATCTAAACATCCCCATAACCCCTAAAGAATAGAAGTCTCCCAACCAAAAAAAGTCCAGGACCAGATGGGTTTAGTGCAGAATTCTATCAGATCTTCAAAGAAGACCTAATACCAATACTCTTCAAACTATTCCATAAAATAGAAACAGAGGGAACAGTACCCAATTTGTTCTATATATCCACAGGAACTCTGATACCTAAAGCACACAAAGACCCAACAAATAGAACTGCAGACCAATCTCGCTTATGGATATTGATCCAAAAATACTCAATCAAATTCTCAAAAACTGAATCTAAGAACACATCAAAACCATCATTCACCATGATCAAGTAGGCTTCATCTCAGGGATGCAGAGATGGTTCAGAATATGAAAATCCATCAACATAATACACTATATAAACAAACTCAAGAAAAAAAAAAGGCATGATCATATTAGACGCTGAGAAAGCACTTGACAAAATTCAACACCCCTTCATGATAAAAGTCTTGGAAAGATCAGGAATTCAAGGCCTATACCTAAACATAGTAAAAGCAATACACAGAAAAACCAGTAGCTGACACCAAATTAAATGGACAGAAATTTGAAGCAATCCCACTAAAATCAGGGACTAGAGAAGGCTGCCCATTTTCTCCCTACCTATTCAATATAGTGCTTAAAGTTCTAGCCAGAGCAACTAGACAACAAAAGGAGGTCAAAGGGATACAAATTGAAAAGAAAGAAATCAAAATATCTATATTTGTAGATGATATGGTAGGATATTCAAATGACCCCCAAAATTCCACCAGAGAACTCCTACAGCAGATGAACAACTTCAGCAAATAATATAAACTATTTACAATAGTCGCAAATAATATAAAATGCCTTGGTGTGACTCTAACCAAGCAAGTGAAAGATCTGTAAGACAAGAACTTCAAGTCTCTGAAGAAAGACATCATAGATCTCAGGAAATGGAAAGATCTCCCATGCTCATGGATTAGCAGGATTAATTTAGTAAAAATGGCCATCTTGCCGAAAGCAATCTACACTGAGTTAGAAAGAGCAATTTGCCAATTCATTTGGAATAACAAAACACCCAAAATAACAAAAACTATCCTCAATAATAAAAGAACTTCTGGGGGAATCACCATCCCTGACCTCAAGCTGTATTACAGAGCATTCGTGAGAAAAACTGCATGATATTGGTACAGAGACAGGCAGGTAGATCAATGGAATAGAATTGAAGACTCAGAAATGAACCCACACAGCTATGGTCACTTGATCTTTGACAAAGGAGCTAAAATCATTCAGTGAAAAAAAGCATTTTCAACAAATGGTGCTAGTTCAACTGTTGGTCAGCATGTAGAAGAATGCAAATCGATCCATTCTTTTCTTTTTTAAAGATTTATTTATTATATATAAGTATACTGTAGCTGTCTTCAGACACAACATAAGAGGGTATTGGATCCCAATACACATGGTTGTGAGTCATCATGTGGCTGCTGAGATTTGAACTCAGCACCTCTGGAAGAGCAGTCATGCTCTTAACCACTGAGCCATCTTTCCAGCCCAAATCAATCCATTCTTATCTCCTTGTACAAAGCTCAAGTCCAAGTGGATAAAGGACCTCCACAAAACCAGATATACTGGAACTAATAGAAGAGAAAGTGGGGAAGGGTCTTGAACACATGGGCACAGGGGAAGTTTCCTGAACTGAACACCAATGGCTTAAGCTCTAAGATGAATAATTGACAAGTGGGACCTCATAAAATTGCAAAGCTGTAAGGCAAAGGCCACTGTCAATAGGACAAAATGTCAAGAAACAGACTGGGAAAAGATCTTTACTGATCCTACATCCGATAGAGGGCTAATATCCAATATATACAAAGAACTCAAGAGGTTAGACTCTAGAGAACCAAATAACACTATTAAAAATGGGGTACAGAGCTAAACAAAGAATTTTCAACTGAGGAATATCAAATGGCTGAGAAGCACCTAAAGAAATGGTCAACATCCTTAGTCATCAGCAAAATGCAAATCAAACAACCTTAAGATTCCACCTGACAACAATCAGAATGGCTAAGATCAAAAACTCAGGTGACAGCAAATGCTGGCGAGGATGTGGAGAAAGAGGAACACTCCTCCATTGTTGGTGGGATTGCAAGCTGGTACAACCATTCTGGAAATCAGTCTGAAGTTTCCTCAAAAAATTGGACATTGAACTGCCTGAGGATCTAGCTATACCACTATATACCCAATATACCACTAGCTATACCTGGGCATATACCCAAAAGATGCTCCAACAAATAACAAAGACACATGCTCCACTATGTTCATAACAGCCTTATTTATAATAGCCAGAAGCTGGAAAGAACCCAGATGTCCTTCAACAGAGGAATGGATACAGAAAATGTGGTACATCTACACAATGGAATATTACTCAGCTATCAAAAACAATGACTTCATGAAATTCTTAGGCAAATGGAGGGAAATGGAAAATAACATGAGTGAGGAACCTAATCACAAAAGAACACACATGGTATGCACTCACTGATAAGTGGATATTAGCCCAAAAGCTCAGAATACCCAAGAAATAATTTATAGACCCTATGAAGCTCAAGAAGAGGGAAGGCCAAAGTGTGGATGTTTCAGTCCTTTTTAGAAGGGGGAACAAAATGCTCACAGGAGGAAATATGGAAACAAAGTGTGGAATAGAGACTGAAGGGAAGGCCTTCCAGAAACTGCTCCACCTGGGGATCCAGCCCAAATACAGACACCAAATCCAGACACTATTAGGGATGCCAAGAAGTACTTCCTGACAGGAGCCTGATATAACTGTCTCCTGAGAGGCTCTGCCAGAGCTTGACAAATACAGAGGTGGATGCTTGCAGCCAACCTTTGGACTGCACATGGTATCTCCAATGGAGGAGTTAGAGAACGGACTTAAGGAGCTGAAGGGGTTTGCAACCCCATAGGAAGAATAACAGAATCAACCAACCAGAGGCCCCAGAGCTCCCAGGGACTAAACCACCAACCAGAGTACACATGGAAAGACCCATGGCTCCAGCTACCATGTAGCAGAGGATGGCCTTGTGGTGACATCAATGGGAGGAGAGGCCCTTGGTCCTGTGAAGGCTTGATTTCCCCAGTGTAGGGAAATGCCTGGGTGGGGAGGCAGGAGTGGGTGGGTGGGTGGGGGAGTACCCTTATAGAAGCAGGTGGAGGGGGTAAGGGATGGGGGCTTCCAGAGGGGAAACTGGGACAGAGGGTAACAGTTGAAATGTAAATAAATAATATATTCCATTAAAAAAATCAATCAACCAACCAAACAAACAAACAAAAAACAAACAAACAAACAACAACAACAACAACAACAACAAAGGAGAGAGGGAGGTTGTGAAGATAGTCCAGTCAGTAAAATGCTTAGGTCCTCACTCAACTGTGAGGACCAAATTTGATCCCCAGAACCCAACACACACACACACACACACACACACACACACACACACACACACACACACACACACACACGAAGGGGAGAGGTGTGGGAACTAGGTGAACAAGAATAAAGAAAAGAGGAAGGGAAGGAATGGACTACTTACTTAACTGCTAAGCGTCCATTTTTATAAAAAGCCAAAGCACTGGGATAGGAGACCCCACAGGCTACGCCAATCAGTGAGCTTCTCAGAACACAGCTTTCCTGGCTTATATTACCTAGGAAGGGAGAGAAAAGTTAGTTTTCTTTAAGATTTAGGATAACTGTTAAAATGAAGCTGTCTATCAAAGCACACTTACTTTGCTGTTTGCAACTAAAGGTAAACAGTAGATAGAATATTAGGAATTCAAAGCCCGGTGCCTTGTTCTGAAACTCTTTATTGTGTGTTAGCATATGGAGGATTACCATTCATATGTGCTTTTTCTGTTTTGTTTTATTTTTCGAGACAAAGTGTCTCTGGGTAACAGCCCTGGCTGTCCCGGAACTTGTAGACCAGGCTGGCCTCAATTTTAATTTGTTATAGTTACGTTATATACTGATGAATTTAAATTTACCTGATTGCAGAGCATCAGTCACAAAGAGCTTGTAAGTAACGGCGGTAGCCACAAATGGAAGGGTAGTCAGGGATGCATAGGTCCTCAAAGCTTCATACTTAACCTTGAAACTGTATCTGAATACTAAGTTTGCCATAACGCCAGACAAACTACTACTTACTCCAAAGAATAAAGTTCCACGTATATTTAAAGTCCTAAGAGGAACAAAGAAAGAAGTTTAGCATGCATTCTTGAAATGAGTCACATATTTACTCAGCATCTAGTATTTCTTGTTATTAAAATAATTGTCTCAATGAAAGAAAATTGTTTAAGATCCTCTAGAATAAAAGCTATTTTCACATGGTTAGCCTGTCTAGAAAAGAACCATTTGTGAACTGGTCCAGATACATCTAAAATAATTTATCTGTGGTTTATAAAATTTCAATGAATGAGATCTGCCAGATTTGCTTTTACTTAATTCTGGCTCTGACCTGAATGAAGAAAGCTTTCAAGTATACCTGTTGTTTAGCTTAGTCTTGAGCTCTTTTACTGAAAGTCACCATAGTAGTCCGAGGTCATCATGCCATAGTCCTTTCCACATTCTCTAGTCATCCTTATCCCCAGTACCTTGGCTGAGATCATGAGCATCAGTCTCTTAAACTTAGAGCTCACACTAGTATTGCCTGCCAGCTTGCTCTGGGGGTCACTTGTCTTTGCCTCGAAGGCTTGAACTGCTATATCCACCTGGAAATTCTACGGGTTTTCGGGGATCCAAAATGCAGTCCTCAGACATGAAGAGCTTTGACCTCTAAGCCATCACTCTAGCCTTGCTAAACTGACTTTAATCATAACTGTCCATCAGTAAAATACAAGTAGCCTTCAAAATAGTTTCATACTAATTGCTTTTAATTTAAAAAAATATTTGTACAAATAGTATCTCAGCAATAAATTTGGGCTTTTTTTTTTTAAAAAAGCAAAAGAAGGGGTTTGGTTCTCAGGATCCACACCTTAGGGCTTACAAGCAGCCTCTGATGACAGTTCCATGGTATCCAAAGCTCTTTTCTAGCTTCCCCCAGAAGCTTTCTAGCATGTGCAGACATAAATGGCATATAGTGTCTGTCTGTCTATCTGTCTATCTCTCACACACAGAGAATAAGCCTTATAAAAAGAAGCAAAAGAGTTTATCTAAAGTCTAATAAGCCAACATTTCAATTCATTGACATTTTTGTCCAGTTTGTAACCACCTCAATAAATAGCTTTTCTATTATTTACTAGATGTGTTTTCAGGACTTTTGTAAAGGCATCTTTTGGAACTTCATTGTTGCCAATTTTCCTCAACTCCACCACTCCCATATGTAAATATTTAGACCAGTGGTTCTCAACCTTCCTAATGCTGAGATCCTTTAATACAGTTCCTCATGTTGTGGTGACCCCCTAACAGAAAATTATTCTGTTGCTACTTCCTAACTGCAATTGTGTTACTGTTATGAATTGTAATGTAAACATATGACATGCAGGATACCTGATATGCAACCCCCAAAGGGGTCATGCCCCCTAGGTTGAGAATCACTGATCTAGAAGATTCTCAAGCAATTCAGGCTGCCATTAGAGGCAGAATAGTTGCAAGAAAAACTGAAAGCCTAAAGGAAAAACATTTTGGCAAAATGTTACACAGTGACACTACCCAGGAAATAAAAGTTTTGAGGAGACAAAGAGAAGAAGCAAAAAACAAATAGTTTCTTAACCCTCAGAGACTGGGAATAGGAAGGATGCACAAGTAAAGTCGCTGGTCAGTTATCACTGTGTCTCTTACTGGTCGTTTCTATAAGACTCAAACTTCTTCTCTAAGATTTCAGCGATCATTGGTCTTCCGAACTTCGCATCTCCTAGAGAGGGAATCAGCCGACCATGCTTGTAAAGTGCCATCTTGATGTCCTGGAAAACACAAAATTCCAGAGTCATGACAGCTAACCACACTAATATTAAACAAAACTTTATAAAACTATATTCAGACTAAATAGACTTAGAGTCTAGGAATGTTCTAGGTACTGTGTTATCCGCTTTCACATATTTTAAAAAATAGTATTTACTGGACTCTTATTTGTTACAGTGGGGTTGATTTTTTTTTTTTTGTGAGTTACATAAAAATTGGGAAAACTATTATTTCTGTGTTTACAGATGTGGTTTGAGTAAGAATGGCTCCCCATATGCTCATGTATTTGAATGCTTAGCCATCAGGGAACGGCACTGGCATTATATGAGGATTTAGAGGATTAGCAGTTGTGACTTTGTCTAAGGAAGTGTTTCACTGAACATGGGCTTTGGGGTTTCAAAAACCTTTGTCAGGTCAGGTACTTGTCTGTCTGTCTGTCTGTGCTGCCTGTGGGTCAGGATATAATTTTTTAGCACCAGGGCTATTAAATGATAATGAACTAAACCTTTGAAACTATAAGCAAGTCTGTTTTATAAGGGGTGCTGTGGTCATGGTGTCTTTTCATAGCATTAGAACAATGACTAAGACAATAGCTTGGAAAATTGAGTTTCAGAAAGCTTGTCTTGCCACTGAGATGGTGATTTTGTTTTCCTTCAGCACATCTTCCTCTGTTCAATCCAAAAGAGTAGAGGGCCCTGATTTTTAATCCTCTTGAAGTATCAGCAGAAATAGTACCTGTATGTTGACAAAGATTTCTTGTTGTCTTAGTTAGGGTTTTATTGCTGTGCAGAGAAACCATGACCAAAGCAACTTTTATAAAGAAAAACATTTAATTGGGGCTGGTTTACAGTTTCAGAGGTTCAGTGCTGGCTTGATCTGAAGGCAGTGGGAGACTGTATGCCACACTGGGTGTACCCTGAGCACAGGAAGCTTCAACCTCCTTCCCGCCTGAGCATAGGAAGCCTCAAAGCCCCCTACCCTAGTGACACACAAGGCCACATTTCTAATAATGTCACTTCCTATGGGATTATTAGACATGTGAGTCTATGAGTTCCATTCATGTTCAAACCACCACACTTGTCTTCTCTCATCAAAGCCTGAGCCTGTTTTGGAGATTATTTTTGGATATAAGGGTAGGTAGGAGAGCAGGAAATGCTTTGGAGAATACAGAAACAACAACAACAACAACAACAACAACAATAACAATGAATCAGAGAGGGGTATT
Organism: Rattus norvegicus; assembly: GCF_021556685.1. Lineage (NCBI taxonomy): Eukaryota > Metazoa > Chordata > Mammalia > Rodentia > Muridae > Rattus > Rattus norvegicus. The sequence continues at coordinate 156,962,615 of NC_141534.1, forward strand.
GTTCTGGTCTAGTTCATGGTTATCTTGGATTTTATGTTGTAGTTCAGTTTTCTAGTAGGTCCTAGGATAGAAAGCAGAGTCTTTGTCAGAAATCGCTATGTGTTATACCGTGAAGCCCGGACAGAGGAATAAACTCAGGGACTGTAAGGTCCCTGTGTCCCATGTGATATGCCAATAGTTGCCCACATTAAGAGAACATTAAGGGCTTCACAAAGAGGTTAAAAAACAAATTCCCAATTCCTTTTCGAGTTTCTGGTTATATGTAAGACTTTTGGGTCTTTGTGGAAACATCTGTTAAGTCCTTTGGTACTATGGCATTTTGTACCTTGAGAGTATTTAATTTCATTCAAACAAGGCTATATGGACACTTCCTACAAATCTAAAGTTTTGGTTGTAAATATTTACTTATTTCATTAGTGAGATGTCTACTGATTCAAAGTTCAGTGCTTTAATTTTAATTTTTTGCCCTACAGTTTCTGGATTAATCCATGAAAAGTTTAACATCAAAGGCTCACTACAGATGACACATTAACATTTATAAGTGGTGAGCATATATATAATAAGCCTAAAATTAATGAAAAACCAATGGAGCCTGACTCCAGGAAATAAACACACACAAAGTCCGGGTTCCTTGATCTTAAGGTGGTACACAACTGATCAAAAGACCAGTTTCTCTGCCTCAATACAAACAGCATTTAAGTCAGTTCTTTTTCTTTAAGATAGCTGAAGAAGATGGAGGTGGGGGCAGAATGGGCATACAATATTTTACAAATTATAATTTTTTTTAAAGGAACTAGACTTAAATCTTTTGTTTTTTTTTTTCCCTTTCTGCTATCCAAATGGAAAAATGGAGGAAGAAATAGTATTCTCTAAGGAGGTTTCTCTACCCAATCCATCCAGTGTACTATGAAGGCAGGCATCAATAGCATCTTGGCTAATCAAAAAACCTTAGAGAAATATTTGTTCTGTTCTCATCCAATTCACCGAACAGCCCTCTCCACCACCCACAGACAATTTCCAGGCCCTTGACACTGCTCTGGGGAAAGGAGTACCCACAATTATGGCTGCAGGACAGTCAATGCTGAAATAATCAAAAGCAAAAGCAAATATTTTTGGCACCTGGCACTTATAAGGTTTTCACTACACTCTCCTTAATTAAAGGAGATATAGGTTATTAACTTGCCCAGAGGGTTACTTTTTTGTTTTTGTTTCTGAACTTATTTTTGTGCTATTGGGATAGAAGCCTGGGCTTCAGGCCTGATACGTGTTCCATCCTCAGATTCCCAGGAAGTCTTTCAACAAGCACTGAAATCGAAGATTTTTGCCACAACCAACTTTTAACCTAAGAGTTAAGGAAGTTCAAAGTCATTCGACCTATCAGATCACCATCCTTATACAAGTAAGTGCATTTGTGTGGGTGTATGGTCTGCAAAGTGTTTGTGTGTTGTATATTTATTTGACCTTCAGAATTTTATTCAACATTTTCACATCATTTATCCAGCGGTGGTGTGTACCAGGTTCTCAGGTAATCAAAAGGGTGAACACATTCAAGAATCTACCACGACCTGGAGTTAAGACATACCAAATCAATAAAAAGCAGGAGACTTAAACAGAATGAGAGAAATAGAGGTTGGGCCGGGTGGAGTAAGGCGAGAAAGTATTGTAATTGAAGAAAAGTCTTGTAAAAGGTCCTCGAGGAAAAGAAACAAGCTACATTTAATCCGGCGTAGACTTCAGGTCTACATTGTTAGGAACTAGAGATTTGATTACACCCTGCATAAAGTCGGAACCAGTTCTCGCTATTTGATCAAATCCTTCGCGTGCATCATCTCCGAGGAGGCGACCCACACCACCCTAGATTTCCGCCTACCTGGGATGCTTCCCTATTTCCCTCCAGCACCACACCAGCATCCCCCGATTCAGACCCAGTTGGTCGCTCGGACGCCATTTTGGCGCCTCACGTGACTGAAGGGAGGGCGTGGACGGAGCACCTGGGGCGGGACTTACAGTTGGCTGACAGCTCGTACCTTTAGCTGAGTCCGCCCGGACCCAGTCAAAAGCCGCGCCCTCCAGCCGGGCGGAGACTGGGCGTGGCGTCCCAAAAGAGCGATCTCTCATTGGCTTCGAGGAAGACTCAGTACCCAAGGGCCCGCCCCTAGCCAGCCTTGCTTGTCCTCTGTCAATTTGTCAGCCTGGCCAACCTGAAGGGAACCAGGGGCGTTTCGGGCGCAGGCCTGTTGCTGCGCGCCTTCTTCTTAGGGCTGTTGGGGTAGCCGAGCCCCGGTAGCTCCTTCGGCCTGGTCGGTGTGTTAAGGTTGTGGCTTCTCGGGTTCGTCCTCAGAGCCTCCAGCCCGCCTCCTCGGCGCGGCCACAGCAGCACGAACTAGCCTGTTCTCTCCAGTCTTCAGTTCCCTCATAGTCCACCCTCAAGCACCCGCTTGGAAAGGGTCCAGTTAGAAATCTCCCCTTCCCCTGCTCCCCCGAAGAGCCCTGGTCGGCCAGTGTTTCAGGGGTGGAGGGTGCTGCGAGGAGGCCAAGCGCGCTTCCGCGCACGTGAAATGCCCTGCAGCGTCTGCCAGACCCGCAACCCCCGACCCTCCAGTCTCCATGTCTTAGGCAAGCCAAATTCGAGAGTTATATAATTTCTAGTGCTGCTGTTTCTCTTGCCCGAGGAAACACTTCATCGCGTGGAGGGTGCAGGACATTTCGGTGCTCTTCTGTATAAGACCGGGGTGTGGGCAGGGGTGGCCAGCGGTGGCAGAGAAATGTCTTTTCTGCAAAAGGAAGGTGGGTAGATTGGAGAGAGACTGAGAAAGGGTGGATGTGGAAACCAAACAGCTGCACTTCCATTTAGGAAATCGCGGACTATTTGCATAGTGTGTGATTGCATGCCTAATACTACTACAGCGTCTCTGAAAACACCTTTGGGGGAAGGTTTGGTTTCTCCTTTCCAGCAGCCTCAGTGTTTTTCCTCGCCGGATAGGGAGCTGCTTGTTTGCGAAGAGATGGCTTGACGTGAATGACTCCAGTGTGAAGAAGTCTGCTTCGCCAAATCATCCTGCATCAAGTGCCCACTGAATAGCACTGTCACTTTAATGTCTCCATGCCAAGGGATTGCTTTCCTCCTTTTCAATCCTCTCAGTTAATACACGGGAGGATCAGGATCTGAGGGGCATTAAGGATCAAGCCTTGGGGGCTTGGAGAGCACAGAAGAAAAACAGGAAAGTGACAAGCTGGATCGTGTTTTACTGAGGGGGCGAGATACAGAACCAGTTAATAGAAGGGGGCCTTAGAATCTCTCTTCTGCCCCAGAAAACTGTCCAAACTCACACACCCCTGACAAGACTAGAGTAAGACGTTTTTAAAAGTATTTTTGAGGGGAAGTTTAAACTTTTTTTCCTAAAAATTGATACTCTTCATTATCCACCATCTCGATCATGCATAAATTAGTAAGACAACCGTCCTAAAATTGGTTTGTGCCTTAATTGAGTTAGTTATTGAACATCCAAAAGTGTTGCTGCCTGAAGAGGAGTTTTGTAACATTTTCTATGCGTACGATAACTTTCTCAGCTTTTTAAAGCAAGAATATATATTTTACAAAAATTAAGAAAACTTGCTATTTTTTCTTTGAACACCGCGGGCAGTGTAAACTGTTTGGTTGTGGAGAAATGCATCACCTTTTTCTTTATTTGAAATAGAAGACTCAGCCTGGATATCAAGGCTGAACCGAGAAGAGATTTGCAACAGTTAACCTGGCTCCGTCTCCATTCAGCTGGATTAAACAGAGACTTGAAAAGAGATCTTGAGTCCAGAGTCAGTGGAGAGACCCAAGAATGCCAGTCAAGAAGAAAGGTGGGCTATGAGGTTCATACATAACATACGATTTTCCCTTTTCTTGGCTATGGTTTTTGTAATTTAAATTGTATTCTGCTGAAGAGCAAAATTTTGCCTGGTTTTGAGTAAATACTGCAATAAATATCTGCTCAGTAGTACCTTTTCAGTAATATTTTGTTATAGTAAAGTTAAGATAATATTATAGACATATGTGAATTAAGAAGCCAGGTAGTTGATGTCACCATTTATAATCAGAATAGATTCGGTGCTATAGATTTGAAGCTCAGTTTAAATAATCTCTTGAAAAGAAACTTGTACAATGGAGTTCTTCCTCATGAGTTTGATATTTATTGAATGATTATGTAGTTGTAACACATGGCAGTATTTGTAAAACTATAGCTTTATTTTTATACTTAAAATAGGCTTCCTATTTGAGTTTATTCCAGGGTAAGTCTTCACTTTTGTGGTAATTCACGACTTTGATTATTTATTCTGTATTATTCAATAACATGTTTTAGGAAATTTCCTCAAATAAAGCATACACTTGCTTTTTTCCCCCTTTCAATAACCCTCATCACTTTGATCAAAATCCAGTGGGGTTCCTGGAGCATCGTTTATTATAGGTCAGAGACCTTAAGGGTTCAATTTAACCTGAGATAAACTATTTCATGGGAGCTTAGTGACATTTGGCCTTTCTGTTTTTACAGATGGTATCAGTAATAAAGTTTATGGAAAAATTTGAATCAAAATTTAGAACACCTTTGAAGTTTACTGTATAGAGAAACTGGGCTAGTATAGATCCAAATGTCCAGGTATGTTAATTGCTACAATATTGAATCCAAGACCTAAACTGTAGGTTACATCCTAATACATATTTTCATATAAAATTTAGAGAATTCATATGGCTTTTTATGTTGTTTAACCCATCTACTTCTGGGTTTGGAAGATGTAATGAAAACAGTCAATGAGATTTTTTTTTGGAAAATAATCTATGTAAAGGGAACAGAACTATCAAAAACTGTTGAAGCGTCTAGAACTGTACTTCTGCACCTTGGGTTTGAAAAGTAGAATCATTACCTCCCTTATAATCCCCCTAAGACTAATGAAAGAGGTGAGCTGTCTTTGAGATCTTGGAGCTGTACCTGGCCCTGTCAGACACGGAACACAAAAGAAAGGTTTGGGAAATGTAGCCAATAAACAATGTCTTTGATTTCCTTACCTCAGTGTGTGGTTTTTGTTTTCTACCATTTCTGTAGATAAATTTTCTTTGGAGTATCTTATTTCATTTTTGCTTATAATTAAAAGTGACAGAGAGAGAGAAAGAGCGAAGGAAGGGGAAAAGGGAGGGAGGAAGAGAAGAGAAATCACAATTGATGGTTTGGGTGTAACTTAGGTACACAGACTGAACTTAAGGGTTCTAAAGCCAATAGACTTTGTTTCTTAAACATTATTATATTTAAAAAAACTTCCAGAAAATTTTCACATATTATTTAAAGTTAATAGTTTAAGAGAAACTGTTGTAGTTGTTCTCTTTGTCTTCCTTTCTTCTTTAAAAGGTGAGTGGATATAATGAGGTGAATTTTTAAAGATGATGAAAAAATTCCAAAAATGTATGTATTTGAATAACACTAACCTATAATGGATTGATCTAGAGAATTTATATTGTTTTTTTACAATAAAAATTAAAATTATTAGTATTAGCATAGTTTTGAATAGAGGCAACTAGTCAAATTATTGTTTTGTTACTCTAATTGCTAAGTTTGCTATGTCTACTGCTTCTACAATATAAGAAAAGTGTTTGAGATGTAAAATTAGATTCTATAGGAAGACTGTCCTTCATTCTTAGAATGCTTTTCTCAGTTTATTGCAACAGGGTGTAGATATGCTAGAAGGAGCTAGACTCACTGTGATTTAAGATAACCACTCTGTCAAATACATCAATTTCACCTCTCCCACCTACCCTTGTCTCTGCACACTTTTACAGACCTGTTTTGTCAACTGAAGACTCTTTTGTTTTGTTGTTACAATTGTTTCCTTGAGTATTTTTTTTTTAAACTTCAGGATTCTATTATCTGTAGTAGTAGATTGATTTACTCACAATTGAACCTATAGAACAATCTTTGGCATATTTTTGTTTGTGAAAATGTAGCATTAATTCAAGGAAAGATATCAAGATCATGGAGAGCTGAAGACAGTCCTTGAATTGAACGAAAGAATGCCACGTTGAGTTATTAATCCTCGAACAAAAGTTAGTGGCTGTTTGGGCATCATGCTTTCTGTAGGAAATGCTGGTTTAAGTTCCAATGGGAATTTTTAGTGCAATGCAGTTTTGTTTTTCAACTTTAAGAAAATCATAATTATTATATACGGGGAAGAAAATAATTCCTTTTACTTACTTATTATTATATACGGGGAAGAAAATAATTCCTTTTACTTACTTGTGATAGATCCCTTTCATTTCTGTGATTTTGTAAAACTGCCCTAGTTTTCTTCTGGGCGTCTTTTATGCTTCTGTACTTCTACTCCTGATGTTTTGCAGATGTTCTCAGTGTATAATCAGGTTCATATGAAGGCAAGTTTACCATATACCGAAATGTTGTTTTCATATACATGCATTGACAGTGTATCTTCAGAAAGGAAACTGGAAATTTTATATTTTGCTGTATATAATTCAGAAATCTAAAACATGATGATGCCTTATATCTTACTGGTGTGCTTAAAATTGAGATTGATATTTCCTGGCCATAGTCTTTTATAGCCTGGCTTTTGGCTGACTATATTCTTAAAAGTGTTGTTTCTGACTTTATCCGGCGAAGGAACCTTATGACTAGTCTTTGTATCCTTTCTTCATTTAACATTTTCTTCCTTCATTATTTGTTTCCAGTACTTTATGGATTAACCTAGTTGTTGTCCCTCTGACTTACACTTGCATCTCACTATTATCTGTGTCTACTCTTTACCTCCCTGTCATGTCTTTCTGTTGCCTTCTGAGCTCTCGACCTTGCTGTTATGTCTCTGGTGTGCTTGCATTACAGAGGTGTGCTGCCTCATTTGGCTTCCAGCTTGTGCTAAGTTTAAGTTAAGGCAGTTTTTGGATGTTATGAATAGGAGCACCTATGCACGAGTGTGTTGATGGTTCCTGCGTGGCTGCTGTTTTCCCTTTGCATTCATGTTTCTAAGTTTATCTTTGACCTCTCACATTCGCCTTGGCAGGGCTCTATCTAGATGCCTTTTCTAGTCCCCCAAACTTCATGTTCACCTTCGTGTTTTTCTCAAAACTAATAAAACTTGAAAGAGTTATGCCTTGGATCTGCCCAGAAAAGACCGAAAAAAATTGTCAAAGGTTTGAGTATTCTCTAAGTAAATAATTTACAATGGATGTCTCTGAAGTAGTCTTTTCAGTGTAGGTAGAGAAGGTTTGGAAATAGTGTAGTCATAGATTCTTGATGTTGGAAAACAACCATTAATCCAGGAGTCATAAGGAGAGAATATTCAGAACAGAGAAATAAAAGAATATTTTTGTGTTCACGTAGTGATTTAGGTGTACGATGGAAATCAAATAACAGTTATGAAATAAATTTTTGTAGTAATTGCTTTTATTTTATACATGTTATATATTGAGAAAATTGCAACTAGTATTGTAATTACGTTTTACATAAGTTGTGACATGCTCAGTTTTGCGGAAACTGCTCTGTGCTCCATTCAAAAATCGGGCATTTAATCTTCATTTTAGGATTGCTAACTAATTACTTTTTTTGTGTAGCAGAGTCAGAGAACACACACACACACACACATCACACACACAGGGCTTAAAAATGTTGCATTAAAGCATTCAGTTCATTCATGTCTGATCTCTCATTATTATGTAACTACATTCACTGATCTATAAGAATACTATTATTTTTATTCATATCTTCTCTTTATATCCTGTTTTTAAATATTTATAGTTTTCATGTCAATGATTACCAAATATTTTATCATAAGGCTGGGATGCATAACACCTTTTATATTGCGAGCACAGGCTATTTCCTAGCCACAGTTCCTGCTCAGTAATTTGTAGCCGTCAAGATACAAAGGTTCTGCAGCCTCCATGGAGGCTGCTTTGTCAGCAAAGGGTCAGGAGTTTTGCCTAGACTCTTCTGTCCAGCCATTTCAAATTCTAGCTAGTAAGCTTTCTGCATGGGTTCAGTTTTTAGAATGTCTTGCAAAGCTATTTCAAGAACTATGGCCAAGTCACCTCTATTATGAAACTGTTGTTCTGACCCCATTTATTTTAGGCTTTTTTGATCAAGAGCTACTCCTGGTGTCTCATACCTGTTATCCACTTTCTTAGGTGGATGAGGCAGGAGGATTGATATAGGTTTGAGGCTACTCAGGTTTACACAGTAAGCTTCAGAACAGCTCTAACTTCAGAGTTGTCTCAAAAACAAAGCAACAAGCTAAGAAGATCAAGAAGAATAATGCAAGGTAGAAAAATCCTTAAAAATGAATTATTAAACTAAACTTCCAAAGACTGTGGATAAGACTTTGTAGCATGTCTCTTCTGACAATACCATCTTGTTACTCCCTGAGAATCTACCTAACCCTGTTGGGGTAAGGGTCCAAGGTTTTATTGGAGTGAGGAATATCATTCTGGAGTTCTAGGAGAGCTTTATCATTGTAGTTTGCTAGTAAGAGTTGAAAGAAATTTACTAGATTCTATTTTATTAGCCTTCATAGGTAATGATTACATTATTTTAAAAGGTAAACATATGCAGAAATTTAATACTCAATCCTTTATCACCCAGTGAGTGTCTGTTGTGTTCCTACCATCTATCCAATGTGTTTTAAAGAGGCAAATGGTATTCCATCTTTACTTTTATGATTCTTTTTAAAAACTTAAAAATGATTTTTGTATGTATGAATGTTTTGTCTGCATTTATGTTTATGCGTGCCCTGATGCATGCCTGGTGGCTGTGGAGGCCAGGAGAATGTCTAGTCCTCCAGAGTGACAGGTGGCTGAGTCCCCATGTGGATGCTGGACACTGAACATGGGCCCTCTGCAAGAATAGCCAGTGCTCCTAACCATTGTGAGTCATCTCTCCAGTTTCTGACCATATCACTCTTGAAATCTATTGGGGTATGGATGTGGAAATGAGCAATTTTAACATTGCATGGCTATGCTAACATACTCTGCCATGGAAATAGAGGAAGAGGACTCAAGGCCATGGAGGGAAGATGTAATATTTAACGAAAGATACAGAAAATGATAGAACATAGTCAAGGTAGAAAAGACAAGATGCTGTTTCAAGTCATTGTTCCCTGTACTGTGATTTATGTCATCATAGTCTCTAATGCCATCATCTCTGTCCTTCTGCTCTTCCTCTTCTTCCACAGCTCCAGCAGGATCCAGTGCAAAGGACCAGACCATTCTCAGAGTATCAGGCTAGAAAAATATATAATAAGATAACTGTAGATTAGATGATTTTTAAACTTAAAATCACAGTTATTTATTGTGCATTTGTGTGCACACATATACGAATGTCCCATGATGAATGTATAAACGCCAGAGGACAGCTTGCAGGAGTTGGTTCTGTCCTGATGTGACCTACCATGTGGGTCTCAGGGATGGAACTCAGGTCCTCAAGCTTGGTGGCAATGACCTTACCAGCTGGTCATCTTGCCAACCTCTATTTGGACTCTTGACGTATACATTTAGATTATTTAGGAAATACAAATTTCTACATTTCAAATTTAATTTTTATGCTTAGTCACTGAGTAGTGAACACAATAATTCTATTGGTTTGAGATTTCTTCTACTTTACTGAAGTTATGTTGAGTTCCATTGGAATGTGTGGTACTCTGTGGGGTATATATGCTCCTGTGTTTATGTGTGAATAAGTACATAATATATGTAAGTATATAATATATATATGTATATATATATAATATATATAAATTTTACCTCTGAGATAGGAGTTTCTGTATCTAGATAGTTGTTCCTGGTCTGATAGAGATTCTGCTTCTAAGTTATAAACTTATTTTATAGAATTTCTGCATTGACGTTTGCTTACACAGATTATGATGTCATTCTTTTCTGAGTCTTGTTGCCTTGTAGCAATGCTGATGGGAAGAAGAGCCTACCAAGCCAATTCTTGTTGCCGTAGGGGAGTGTGTGTGTGTGTGTGTGTATGTGTCTGTGCGTGTGCATGTGTGCATGTGCGAGCACATGTGTGTTTGTGCGTGTGTATATGTTTGTGCATGTGTGCGCATGTGTGTGTGTGTGTGTGAGTGTGTGCATGTGTGCGCATGCGCGCGCGTGTGTTTTAGTTGTTTTTATTTAAAGTAAGGAAAGACCACAAGAAATTCTCCTCTTTGTACTTGAGAATCTCTTATCTCTGTGACAAACTATTTTGAGGGTTTAGTTTTTTAAAAGCAAAACTGGAATAACTTAAAATTAATTTGTGTGTGTGTATGTGCGTGTGTGTGTGTGTGTTTGTGTGTATGTGTGTCTGTGTGTATTTGTGTGTTTCCTGGCACATGCCCTGTCTTGGCAGTAAAGTACCAAGAAACGAAATGGAGAAATTTGAGGAGAGAAAAAACTTTACCTTCTCTAAGTGTCAGTCTCCCAAATATAGAAAACCTGACGTGTCTTTTTTATCATGATGCCAAGTGGCCTGTAAAATCCACTCCTTTAACTCCCTTTCTATCTTACCATTTGTAACCTTTTCCCTCACCGAATAATATGTATAAGCTCACTTTTCTAAAGCGCGCGGCAGATCTAGTACGAGAGGCTCGTCCAATGCTCTCCTCCCTGTAAGGTGTGATGCTCTGGAATGCTGAGTGCAGCAGAGACTGATGGGTACTGGAGTCCAGTGTTTTGGGAGAATCTGGCTAAAGTTACATGAAGAAAATCAAGAGTCGAACTTTAAATTCTTCATTTTAGAACATAACTGTGCTAATACTACTTCTGAAGATGGTTATGAGAGTCAAGTACCTAGTTCATGTAAAAACTGCTCTATGAATAGGAAAGTGTTGTTAGAATAAATCTTTTGGATAGTGGGTTACATCCAGAGTCAAGTTCCCTCCCATGGGTGATAGGGGTCCAGCTTTGGGAGCGACATTGCTCAGATATGATGCTGACACAAGTGATCACAAATAGAAAGTGCCACAGTGTGTTTTTAAATACATAGGGTAAATATTCCTTCTGAGCATTATTTCTCATTGACAGATGCTAAAGCGATTTATAAGCTACAACATGTTCAAAATAATTATAATTTGTAACCAACATCTGCCTCTGTTTGTCCAGATATTATCCCTACTATTTAAATTCTAACTCAATTTTTCTTTTCGTCTTTTTTTTAGTTGTTAAAAGTGGGACACATATTTTAGTGGATAGCTGGATAGAAACCTTTTTTAGCAATTTGCCATCTTCATCTTTTCTGTTGATTATGACTTATTTTTCATGCTTGCCACTCTTCTCTTCAAAGGTTCTAGTTATTGTTTGAAAACATGGTTGATACGAGAGGAGCAACCCACCATTTTATACTAGTGTCATTTGCTTTCATAGAATATTGTGGTCAATAGGTCTTTGTTGAAGTATATTATCTTTTATATGGTTTGCAGTGTGGGAGTAGCCTGTAATTTCTTAGGGTGATATAAAAAGAGGAAAGACTGTGCTCCTTCCCTGGTAGGCAAAGTGACAATATGGTATAACACGAAAGTATGGGCTTGGGGGTGGAGAGATGGCTCAGGGGTTAAGAGCACTGACGGCTCTTCCAGAGGTCCTGAGTTCAATTCCCAGTAACCACATGGTGGCTCACAACCATCTGTAATGGGATCTGCTGCCCTCTTCTGGTGAGTCTGAAGACAGCAACAGTGTACTCATGAAAGTATGGGCTTTGGTACCAGATAGAACCAAGTTTTATTCTTATTTCTAATGCTTTGCTAGTCGTAGAGCCACAGGCAATGGTACAATTTGAGCTGACACGTCTCCAGGAAGTCCATCCACTGAAGGCTTGGTCACCAGCCCTTGTAAACCAGCCTTGGTTGCCTTACCTGGAAGGTAAGGTCTAGTGGAAGGATAGCAGATCATTGTGGATTCACCCTTGAGGGGCTTTAGGATCTCTTATCCCCCCTCTCTGACATTTTTATTTTACTACCTGCCAGTCATGAGGTGACTCACATGATCAACTACTTTGTCACGGGTCCAAAGAAACAGGCTCCAGTGAGCATGGGCCAAAATCTTCAAAGTCATGAGCCAAAATAACCTTTTTTTTTCTTTTACATTCATTTTTCTCAGTGTTTTGTTTTATAGACTGAAAGCTAACGAGGAACTTCATTTATTTTGGCCTAAACTTTCCTCATTTGCAAATATATCTAGTAGTATTTCTTGGGATGCTTGTGTAGACTAGATACGATGTTATATGCATAATATTTGGCATTGCCTAACAAATACTAGGTTATATTGTTAATAATAAAATGACACATTTTGTTATATTATTAAAAAAGTGAATACAGTTTAAAACATTTTTAGTGTGTGATTGTGCATGTGTGTATGTGGATACGTATGGAGGACCAGGGATAGCTGTGGGGAGTCTGTTCTCTTTTCCATCCATGTGGGTCCTAAGGAGTGAACTCGGATCTCCAAACTAAGCTCATCAGTAAGTGCCTGCTGGCTCAAAACATGCGATTCACTTTAAAAAATGGCATGTATGATATATATGTATAGGGGAATGTATGGTGTGCCACACAGGAGTAGGTCAGAGGACAACTCGTAGAGTCTATACTCTTGTTCTCCTTTTATGTAGGTTTCTGTGATTGAACTCAGGCATCAGGTGTGAAGGCAAGTACTATCCCTTGAGCTAATACACCGGACCTTCATTATCTTAAAGGGTAAAATTTAATAACTGTATTTTAAATTTGAAAACCACATTTTTATATAATATATTCTGACCCCCTCCCCCCAACTCCTCCTAGAAGATTCTCCCCCTCCATTCAATTCCATATACTGTCTGTTTCTCCTTTTTTCTTTAGAAAGCAAACCAGGCAAACATGATAAACAAACAAACCAGAATGATAAAATGAAAACAAAGAAAAAAAAAACCACAAGAAACACACATGCACACACAGGCACATGTACATGTACACACAAAGACCTGATGACAGTAACTTTTCTATTGTTATTCTTGTTTATTTTCATATGAAGATCCTTGTTTTGAAATAGAACAAAACAACTTCATCAATAAGAATTAAATGCAAATTTCCTTCCCTCCCCTCTGCTTTCCCTTTCCCCTCCCCTACCATTTTCCCTTCTTACCTTCCTCTACTTTTCCTTCTCCCTCCTTCTCTTACTTCCCTCCTTCCCCTTTCCCTCCCCTTCACCTTCTTCCCCTTGCCTCCCTTCCCTTCTTCCCTTCCCTTATCTTCCCTTTTGCTTTTTTCAAGGCAAGGCTAGAGCTACATGGTCCTGGCTGGCTTCAAACTTGCCACTCTCTTGCCTCAGCCTCCTGAGTTTTGAATTACAGATGTTATTCCATCACAAATATTTCATAATAAAGTGCTTATTTTCTAGTCGTGTCTAATAAGTAATGATAAAGAGTTGTGGCTACTCAATTTTTTCATATAGTCATACAGTGTGAAGAAAACTTATTATTGCTGATATAGGTAGACATATCAGGTTGTAGTTAAAATGATCTATCTAAAACTAAAAGTATGATTATACGCGATTATACATCTTTCAGTCTTCTGTGTCTTGGCCCTCCTTCTTGGGTGTTAGACAAAACTTATTATGCAGTCAACGTCTTGGCTTTTCTAGCATCTAGTGTCTTACCACACCATTATATACTAGTTAAGTCCTTTATTTTGGCCTATTATTTAATTTTACTTTCAGAATAAAATGTCTGTAATGTACTCTTCTGTTCAATATTGAGTACCCAGTGTGTCTGAAAAATGCTGAGGTATTAAATACACGATTAATGAATAAAAATCTTTTTATTCATCTTATGGAATAATAGGACTATTTTACTTATGTTATTAATGTAGTTCTTAATTTAATATACATACATGAAAGTTAGATATTTGGCATTTAATTCAATATTCTAGAATTCATATATATAATTAATGTCTGAATAATCAATGTGCCAGAGTGTGTTACATCAACTTGACATAACCTGGTGGCACAAGTAGTGGTTCTCGACCTTTCACAGGGGTCGCATATCAGATGTCCCGCATATCAGATATTTACATCATGATTCATACCAGTAGCAAAGTTACAGTTATGAAGTCACAATGAAGTAATTTTATGATTGGAGTCACCACAACATGAGGAACTGTATTAAAGGGCCACAACATCAGGAAGATAGAGAACCACTGAGCTACAGCTATCTAAAAAGAAGAAACCACAATTCAGAAATTACCACAATAAAATTTGGCTAACCTGTAGGGCATTTTCTTAATTAGGGATCGATGGGGGAGGGCCCAGTCCATTGGGAATGGTTCCATGCCTGAGATGGTGGTCCTGGCTTCTATAAGAAAGCAGGCTGAGCAAGCCACAGGAACAAACCAATAAGCAGCCCTCCCCCGTGGCCTCTGCATCAGCTCCTGCCTCAAGCTTCTAGCCCTGTTTGAGTTTCTGTTCTGACTACCTGTGATGATGAACAGTGAGATAAAAGTATAAGCCAAATAAATCCTTTTCCGTTGGGAGAGATGTTTCTTTACAGGCACAGCAACCCTAACTAAGACAATCAAACTTGCTTTCCAAAGAAATGGGACTTCTTGGAGGATTAAGAAGGGTTTTGTGGAATGAACACTATATTTGGAACCCAAAGCACTAGGATTAAGGTACGAATCTGTTATTTAGTAGTTCTGTAATCTTGAATTGGTGAATTTACACTTCATGTGAAATAGACACAATGTGACTTGCCAGCAGTGGGAATCAGATAATGCATCCTAAATTGTAAAAATATCGAATAAATGTCTGTAAAAGGGATTCCATTATTTAAATGATTTACTATCGATTTTTGATATTACAATAGCTTTACCCTCTATTGTGTGCTGAACTTACGTTCACTTTACCATCTATCGTATGCTGCACTTAGTTTTGCTAATGATATCACTCCTATGGTCTACGATTCATTTGTTTGTCAGTTCTGGAAAATGCTTTCGTTTTCTAAAAGATTACTCCTTAGCATTATTGCCATTCCCGGTTTTAATTTTAAATTACCCACCTCAAATTATTTATAGCTTTTGGGCAATTCTATTCTTACACCACATACAATAGAATTGAGCTAATTAACAGACACATGATTACCTACAATGCCAATTATGTAACATTCAGACTGTCCTTGTATTGCATAGTTTATGCAGAAATTACACATGTGGAAAAATGTCACTTTCTCTTCATTTCTTCTTGTAAGTACCCTAAGTAATCTGAATTTTATTTTATTTTTGTGAGTATACTTATGATTTGTATGAAGGTATATTTTCCTTAGTGAAGAAAATGTAAAATGTGAGATCATCATGCCAACAATTGAAGTGACAATTGACATGGGCATCAATTAGAATGTTCTAGCTTGCATGATGATCAAAACTTTCTATGTTAATTCCACTCCTAAAGTTCTGCAAGCAGATTTTATGTGTGTGACAAGACAAAATCCTTATTATCATGCCTTTGTGTGTGTGTGTGCATGTGTGAGTGCATATGTGTGTGTGCATGTGTGTGTGTGTGTGTGTGTGTGTGTGTGTGTGTGTGTAATTTATAATCATTGCACAGCTATGTAGTTTTAGATTACCCTCAAGATCCATCTTCCATAAACCAGAGGAGGCTTGAAAGACAGAATGAGGCTGACACCAGTTGGTGATCACTGACACTAATCAAAAGCAACATAAACAGTGACACTTGTGGCCCTAGCTGCTGACACCCGAGTCTATCTGACCATCTGGTTTTCGTCCACCCTAGCATTTTAAGTGTCAGGGTTTTCTCACAGTGAGATGAGCAGCATGAGGTTTGTTGGTTTGGAAAACATTCATCTATTTTGAGTCAGTATAATGTTCTTTTTGAGTAGTTAAAGCATAAATGTTAAATAAATGACACTCCCTCAGAACTCAAATTACATTGCCGATGAGATTCTAGGAATGTCGTCGGTATGGTTTTGAAAATTGCCCTTTACAAGAGTAAAAGACTAAAACAAATAGCTACAGAAATGCCACACAATGAGCAGAGGGAACAAAAAACAGACAAACTAGTTTCAAGACTTAGTGATAAAGACAACATGTACTCATGTCATTGAAAATGGAGACGCTCAATCTGGTGCCCAGCTGGAAGTTTCACTCCTGCTGACTAGCAAATTAGCATTCATTGTGCTGGAAGATACTCTGCATGCTACCAGAGGAGAAAGACAATCATCAGTATCATCCAGCTACAAACCCTGACACCTACAACAGAGACCTACAAAATATATACTGGTGTAACAGTGGCTCCAGTGTTATGGGATCAACCAATCACTTTTTGATTTGGTTAATGGTTCACTCAATGAGATAGATCTCATACCTGGCATTACTCTGTGGCCAAGAATCTGAGATTAGATACTAAGGTCATGGGCCTAGGAAAAAGTATACTATTATTATTTTGCTAAAGGAACATAGCAATAAAATGACTTCTAGTGACATACCTGTAGACTAGCTTTGCTCAACCCTCACCAGAGAAGCTCCTTGAAATAGATAGGAACCAACATAGATCCTCAACCGCACAATATACAGAGATTGCGAGGCATTGGAATACTGAATACTAAATGGCTATGTTCATCAGTTTCCTTCCTTTATAGCTCCAGGATCTATGGAAGAGGGAATGGAAAGATTGTAAGAGCCAGAGATGATGGATGAGTCAAAGAAACAGTGTCTCTGTTCACAACAGGTCTGATATACCTGAGCCCACAAGAGACTGTGGCAGCACACATAAGACCTGTCCAGGTTCAATCCAGACAGGGTTCCAAGACTGATGGGGCAAGTAGACACATGAAGGTCTTTGCAGTTGATACCTGCTGGCAAACAAAGCCGTTTTTTCTAATGGAGGGTCAATGGGTATATCAACCACACTCCAGGCAGCTTTCATGTCCAGGAGTAGTTAGTTGGCCAACACAAAAACAAACTTCATGGTTTTTTTTTTTTGGTCTTATTGTTCTATTCCTTCTTGTTTTCAGAGTTTTTTTTCCCCAGGGACAGAGAAGGGGGTGGAAGACCATAAAGTTGGGTAGGTAGGAAGGTGGAAAGGATCTGGGAATATAAAAATATATTGTATGAAAACTTATCAACTTGTAGACTCTTTCCCTCACACATGAAGAAATAGGGACCTAGTTTCCTTCTTTATGTGGATAATGATTTCTTATCAATATTTAGGAAAAAATTGCCTTTTTATTGATGTGTATTCTTAGTAGGAACTTTCTCTCAGATCACTTGACTGTAGATTCATAGGTTTTCCTTCCTTCCTTCCTTCTTTTTTCTGTCTCTGTCTTTCCTTCCTCTACCCTCCACCGTGTCTGTCTCTGTCTGTCTCTGTCTCTGTCTCTCTCTCTCTCTGCCTCTCTGCCTCTCTGTCTCTCTCTCTGTCTCTCTTTCTCTGTCTCTGTCTCTCTGTCTCTGTCTCTCTTTCTCTGTCTCTGTCTCTGTCTCTGTCTCTCTGTCTCTGTCTCTCTCTCTGTCTGTCTCTGTCTCTGTCTCTCTCTCTCTCTCTCTCTCTCTCTCTCTCTCTCTCTCTCTCTCTCTCTCTCTCTCAGACAGGGTCTCCTGTGTAGCTCAGCTGTCCTGGAACTTGCTCTGTAGAATGGATTGGACTCAAACTCAGAGGTCCACCTGTCTCTGCCTCCTAAGTGCTGGGATTAAAGGTGTGTACTACCTTGCCTGGTTTCCATGGTTTTTCTTAATTTCAGAATTGCCTTTCTACTCTATAATGTTGGTCTATGTGACTGTGTTTATATACCATGCCAGTTTTGATTTCTAAAGCAAGGCACTAATGTTTTGAGACCAGGTCATATAATATATTCTGCTTCTTTACCCTTTGGCTTCTTTTTAAATTTTGTCATTTTGTGTAATTTGAGAATTGTATTTTTAGCTATGTGAAAAATGTCACCAGCTTTCTGATAGAGATTACATTGAATCTATACATCTCAATAAGTTATAGGGACAATTGCACAATGTTGATTCTTCCAATCTATGAGCATTTGATATCTCTTACATTTTTTATATTCCATAGTTTTATCAATGTTTTTAAATTTTCATTGTGAAAATCTTTCATATCTTTGTGTAATTGTTAATTTTGGTTGTAAAATTGGCACAGTCAGACAGAAGGAATTTCAAAGGAAGATTTAGCTCCATCAGTGGCCATGTCTGTGAGAGCAGTAGGAGCCCAGCCCACTGTGGGTGGTGTCATTCCTAGGCAGGTGGGCCTTGGCTGTATAAGAAACGTAGCTTAACTAAGAGCATGCCAGTGAGTAGTGTTTCATTTCAGTTTTATTATTTTATTTATTTATTTATTTATTTATTTATTTATTTTATTTATTTATTTTATTTATTTCCTCTTTCAGTCCAGCCCCCCCCCTCCAGAGTTCCTCATCCCATTCCTCCCCCTTGCCTTCAAGAGGGTGCTGCCCCCCATCACCCCTCCACCTTCCCTGGGGTCTCAAGTCTCTCAAGGGTTAAGCACCTCTTCTGCCAATAAGGCCTGACCAGGCAGACCTCTGCTATATTTGTGCCAGGGACCTTGGACTGGCATGTGTATGGCCCAGGTTGGTGGCTCAGTCTCTGGGAGCTCCCTGGGGTCTGGTAAGTTGAGACTGCTGGTCTTCCTATAGGGTTGCTCTGCCCTTCAGCTTCTTCAGTTCTTCCCTAATTCAACCATAGGGGTCCCTGATTTCAGTTGAGTGGTTGGGTATAGGTGACTGTCTCTGTCTCAGTCAGCTGCTGGTGGGGCCTATCAGGGGACAGCTATGCCAGGCCCCCTTCTCTAAGCACAGCATAGCATCAGTAATAGTGTCAGGCCATGACACCTGCCCATGAGATGGATTCCAAGCTGAGTCTCTATATTGGACAGCCTTTTCTTCAGTCTCTTCTCCCTTTTTTTGTCCCTGTAGTTCTTTTAGACAGGAACAGTTCTGGGTCAGAAAGACAATTTGACTGCGGGTTAGTAACCCTGTCCCTCTGCTTGAGGTCCTGTCTATCTACTGTAGGTGGGCTCTTCGAGTTCCCTATCCCCAGTGTTGGGCACTTTGTCTAAGGTCACCCCACTTGAGTCCTTAGAGTCTATCACCTCCCAGGTCTTCAGTACTTTCTAGAGGGCCCCCCCCCACCTCTCATCCTCCCATGCTGCTTATCTCTTGGCCTTCTGGGCTTCTCTCCTGGCTCCCTCCTCCCTCAACCCGGCCATACCTGATCCTGTTCTCTCTCCCCTCCCTCCTCTTCCACTCAGGTTCCTCCTTCCCTCTGCCTGCTATGAATATTTCTTTCCCCCTTCTAAGTGGAATTGAAACATCCTCACTTGGGTCTTTCTGCTTATTACATTTCTTATGGTGTGTGGGTTGTGTTCTAGGTATTCTGTACTTTTTGGCTAATATCCACTAATCAGTGAGCACATTCCATGTATCTCTTTTTGGGTCTGAATTATCTTACTCAGGATATTTTCTAGTTCCATCCATTTGTCTGCAAAATTCATGATGTCCTCTTTTTTAATAGCTGAACAGTACTCCATTGTGTAAATGAACCACATTTTCTGTATCCATTCTTCAGCTGCCGGACATCTGGGTTGTTTCCAGCTTTTGACTATTACAAATAAGACTGCTATGAACATGGTGGGGCATGTGTCTTTGTTGTACGTTGGGACATATTTTGGGTATATGCCAAGAGGAATATAGCTGGGTCTTCAGGTAGAACTATTTTCAGTTTTCTGAGGAACTGCCAGCTTGATTTCCAGAGTGGTTCTATCAGCTTGCAATTCCACCAGCAATGGAAAAGTGTTCCTCTCTCTACATCCTTGTCAACATATGCTATCACTTGTGTTTTTTATGTTAGCCATTCTGATTGGTTTGAGGTGAAATCTCAGGGTCATTTTGATTTGCATTTCACTGATGGAGGACTTTGAACACTTCTTTAAGTGCTTCTCTGCCATTTGAGATTCTTCTGTTGTAAATTTTCTGTTTAGCTGTGTACCTCTTTTTTTTATTTGATATTTTATGTATTACATTTCAAATGTTATCCCCTTTCCTGGTTTCCCCTCCGGAACTCCCTTCTCCCATCCCCTCCCCTGCTTCTATGAGGGTGCCCCCTCCAGCCACTCCCACCTCACTGCCCTGGCATTCCCCTACACTGGTGAAATTGAATCTTCACAGGACCAAGGGCTTCTCCTCCTATTGATGCCAGACAATGCCATCCTCTGCTACATATGCAGCTGGAGCCAAGGGTCCCTCCATGTGTACTGTTTGGTTGGTGTTTTAGCCTCTGGGAGTTCTGGGGGGGTGGGTGGGTCTGCTTGGTTGATATTGTTGTTCTTCCTAATGGGTTGCAAACCCTTTCAGCTCCTTCAGTCCTTTCTCTAACTCCTTCATCAGGGTCCCTGTGCTGCATCCGGTGGTTGGCTGTGAGCCTCTGACTGTATTTGTCAGGCTCTGGCAGAGCCTCTCAGGAGACAGCTATAAAAGGGTCCTGTCAGCAAGCACTTTGGAGATAAATTTCTTGAGTTTTTTATATAGTTTGGATATTGCTCTCTGTCAAATGTAGGGTTAGTGAGGAATTTTTTCCCCCAATATGTAGGTTGCCGATTTGTTCTGTTGATGGTGTCTTTTGCCTTACAGAAGCTTTTCAGCTTCATGAGGTCCCATTTATCGATTGCTGATCTTAGAGCCTGAGCCATTGTTCTGTTCAGGAAATTACCCCCTGTGCCAATGAGTTTGAGGCTCTTTCCCACTTTCTTGGCTATTAGATTCAGTACATCTGGTTTTATGTTGAGGTTCTTGATATACTTGAACTTGGGTTTTGTGCAGGGTGATAAACAAGGATCTATTTTCATTCTCTGACATACAGAGTACCAGTTAGACTAGCACCATTTATTGAAGATGTTTTCTTTTCTCCACTGTATGTTTTCGGCTTCACAGTCAAAGATCAAGTGTCAGTAGATGTGTGGGTTTACTTCTGGGTCTTTGATTCTATTCCATTAATCAACCTGTTTCTGTATCAATACCATGCTATTTTGTTTTGTTTTATTTTTAATCATTATTGTTTTATAGTTCAGCTTGAGGTCAGGGATGGTGATTTCCTCAGAAGTTCTTTTATTGCTGAGAATTATTTTGACTATCTTGGGTTTTTTGGTTTTCCCATATGAAGTTGAGAATTGCTCTTTCCATTTCTGTGAAGAATTGCATTGAATCTGTAGATTGCTTTTGATAGGATGGATGGCCATTTTCATTATGTTAGTCCTACCAACCCATGAGCATGGGAGATCCTTTAATCTTCTGAGGTCTCCCATAATTCTTGTGTGAGGCACAATGTGTCTTTGAGCTTTAGTAAGGTTTCCTTTATGAATGTAGGTTCCCCTGCATTTGGAGCATACATATTCATGATTGAGAGGTCATCTTGGTGGATTTTTACTTTGATGAATATGAAGTGTCCTTCCTTATCGTTTTTGATAACTTTTGGTTGAAAGTCAATTTTATTCAATATTAGAATGTTTATACCAGCTTGTTTCTTGGTACCATTTGCTTGGAAAATTGTTTTCCAGCCTTTTACTATGAGGTAGTCTCTGTCTTTGTCACTGAAGTATGTTTCCTGTATGCAGCATAATTCTTGGTCCTCTTTATTCATCCAGTCTTTTAGTCTAGGTCTTTTTATTGGGGAATTGTGTCTATTGATGTTAAGAGATATTAAGGAATACTGATTGTTGTTTCCTGTTATTTTTGTTTTTAGAGGTAGAATTATGTTTGTGTGGATTTCTTCTTTTGGTTTTGTTGAGAGGAGATTACTTTCTTGCTTGTTCTAGGGTGTAGTTTCTCTCCTTGTGTTGGAGTTTCCCTTCTATTATCCTTTGTAGAGCTGGATTTATGGAAAGATATTGTGTAAATTTGGTTTCATCATGGAATATCTTGGTTTCTCCATCTATATTAATTGAGAATTTTGCTGAATATAGTAGCCTTGGCTGGCATTTGTGTTCTCTTAGGGTCTGTATGACATCTGCCCAGGATATTCTGTGTTTCATAATTCTGGTAGGTCTGCCTTTATATGTTACTTGACCTTTTCCCATTACTGTTTTTTATGTTTCGTGCATTTTGTGTTTTGACTATTGTGTGATGGGAGGAATTTCTTTTCTGGTCAAATTTATTTGGAGTTCTATAGGCTTCTTGTATAGTCTATAGAACTTCTTATGGGCATCTCTTTCTTTAGGTTAGGGATATTTACTGGCTCTTTAAGTTGGGAGTCTTCACTCTCTTCTATACCTATTATCCTTAGGTTTGTTCTGCTCATTCTGTTCTAGACTTCCTGGATGTTTTGAGTTAGGAGCTTTCTGCATTTTACATTATCTTTGACAGTTATGTTAATGTTTTCTATGGTGTCTTCTGCCCTTGAGATTCTCTCTTCTATCTCTTGTATTCTGTTGGCGATGCTTGTGACTATGATGCCTGATCTTTTTCCTAGGTTTTTTATCTCCAGGGTTGTCTTCCTTTGTCATTTCCTTGTTGTTTCTATTTCCATTTTTAGATCCTGGATGGTTTTGTTCAGTTCCTTCACCTGTTTGGTTGTGTCTTCCTGTGATTCTTTCAGGGATTTTTGTGTTTCCTCTTTAAGGGCTTCTACTTGTTTATCTGTGTTGTCCTGCATTTCTTTAAGGGAGTTATTTATGTCCCTTTTAAAGTCCTCCATCGTCATCATCAAACGTGATTTTAAATCTAAATCTTGCTTTCAGTGTGTTCAGATATCCAGTACTTGCTTTGGTGGGAGAACTGAGTTCTGATGATGCCAAGTAGTCTTGGTTTCTCTTGCTTAGGTTCCCACCCTTGCCTCTTACCATCTGGTTGTTTCTGGTGTTAGCTGGTCTTGCTCTCCCTGACAGTGGCTTGACCTTCCTATAAGCCTGTGTGTCACCACTTCTGTAGACGGGCTTTCTCCCAGAGGGATCTGGATATAGAGAGCTGTGGGATGAGGTCAGGTCAGGGTGCAGGCAGAAACTGAAAGGGTCATGCTCCTGGGTTTGTGTGTTCTGGGGGCTCCTGGTGGGTCTCTTGGAGCAGAAGTGGTGGTCTTATTTTTGCTCTCAGGTATGTCAGTGTTCTTGGTGACTGGGTTTCAGCTCTGGGCATAGGCAGAGACCAGAAGGATCCTCTTCCTGACTGCTCCTAGGTTCCTGTTTTCAGAGGGCTCTAGGTAGGTTCCTCTTGTGCAGGAATTTGAGCAGAAGTGGTGGTCTCCCCTGATCTCTCAGCATTTTCCCACACTTCTGAGAGTCCAGCTCTCTCCCCCACACAGTTGGGTACAGAGATCTGTGGGGCCAGGTCAGCTCCAGGTGTTCTGTGCATTTAGTGTTTTGATTACTATATTATGAGAGGACTTTCTTTTCTGGTCCTAACTATTTGGGGTTCTGGTGGCTTCTTGTACATTTATGGCCATCTCTTTCTTTAGGTTATGGAAATTTTCTCCTATGATTTTGTTGAAGATGCTTTTTAGCCCTTTGAACTGGGTTTCTTCATCCTCTTCTATTCCTATTATTCTTAGATTCGATCTTATTGTGTTTTGAATTTCCTGGATATTTTGGGTCAGGAGCTTTTTACATTTTGTATTTTCTTTGATGGTTGTGTCAATATTTTCTATGGTATCTTCTATGCCTGAGGTTCTCTCTTCTATCTCTTGTATTCTGTTGGTGATGCTTGCGTCTGTAGCTCCTGATTTCTTTCCTAAGTTGTCCATTTCCAGGGTTGCCTCCCTTTGTGTTTTCTTTATTGTTTCCCTTTTCTGTACTTGGACCATTTTGTTCAATTCTTTCACCTGTTTGATTATATTTTCCTGTATTTCTTTAAGAAATTTGTTCTTTAAGGGCTTTTATGTACTTACCTGTGTTTTCCTGTATTTCTTTAAGGGAGTTCTTTATATCCTCCTTAAAGGCCTCTATCATCTTCGTGAGATGGGGTTTTACATCATTATCTTGCTTTTCAGACATGCTGGAGTATCCAGGGTATCCAAGATTTGCTGTGGGAGAACTGGGTTTGCATGGTGCCGGATTGCATTGGGCTCTGTTGCTTATGATCCTGTGCTTGCCTCTGGCCATCTGGTTATCTCTGGTGTCAATTGGCCTGGGTGTCTTTGACTAAAGCTGGTTTCCTGGAGGCAGGGAGGTCTCTGGTTAGGATGGGCCTCTTGTGTTTCTGGTTAGAGCAGGCCTCCCTGTGTTACTGGTTACTTCAGACCTCTTGGAGGCAGGCAGACTTTGTTCCTGGTTACTTTGGACCTCCTGGGAGGTAGACAGGCTGTCCAGTGTGGGAGGGCATCAGGCCCACTGATCTGGCCAGGGTGGAAAATCAGACTAGTAGAAAGGTGGAGCTTTGTCAGGGGCCCCATGACAGCTGGGCTCTGTGTCTTTGGCTACTGAAAACCTCCTCCTAGGAGGCAAGCTGGCTGTGGCATGTGGGTGGGTATCTGGCCACTGATCTGGCCTGGTAGGAAACAGCAGACCAAAAGAAGGGTGGAGTTCTGGGAGGTGGTGGGGGTGGTGGGTCAGCTGGGCCCATGGTTGTCTCAGCTGGTGTGGATATTTGGGCAATTCTCATATGTGTCTTTGATTACTATGGACTTCCTGAGAAGCACACAGGCTGTAGGTGTGGGTGGGTATCTGGCCATTTTCCATTTTTTCACTGGGTTTTGCTTTAAGCTCCTCCTTTGAGTTCCTGTATTGTCTTTTCCCCATGATGCTGGAAAGCCAAATAATTCTTTTTCTACAATAGATTGTTTCGGACATGGTGTTTATCACAGCAACAGAAACAAAACTAGAATACTTTGGTTAGGTTCATTTCTAGATACTTTAGTTTTTACATCTATATTTTGGTGTGCCGTGTCTTCATTTTCAGTTGTTTCAAAAAACTATATTTTTTATTGATTTATTTCTTAATTTATCTGTTGTTCAAAAATGAATTGTTGAATTTCCATGTATTGGTATGGTTTGCAAAGACACTTCTCTTTACTGCCTTCTTAATTGCATTGTGTTCAAAGGAGAACTCAGTATAATTTCAATTTTAAAAAAGTTGTTGAGACTTATTTTGTGGTTTGTCATATGATCCGTCCTGGAAAATATTTCATGTGATATTGAAGAAAATGTTAGTAGCAGAATTGAAAGTCATGGCCTATAGACTTTGAATGTACCTACTAGGTCTATTTGGTCTTGGGTCTACTTCAACTCTGGCATTTTTTATTTTTTTGACCTTTCTTTCTGGATGCTCTGTTCAATGTTGCAGGAGGTGTTAAGTCCCCAACTATTATGATATTGGAGTTGAGTGATTCTTTTGGCTCTGTTAATATTTGTTTTTTTTTTTTTTTTCGTACTTGTATGCTCTAATGCTGGGTAAACATAAAATGTTTTGAACTATTTCCTCCTGTTGAATCTATGTATGCCTGTCTGGCTTGGAAATTGCTGTATAAATTAGGCTGGTCTTAAACTCACAGTTTCCACCTGCCTTTGCTTACAGAGTGATAGGATTTATGGGGTACTCAACCACTTCTGGCCTGACTTTTGGCTTTTTTCTATATTGTACATTTATATCCTTTATTGAGAAATTTTCTGTTATTGTTTCTTTGACTACACAGTCTAACTCCCCATCCCCACCTGCCCGCAGAACTCACAAGTCCTTCTTGAGTCCCAATTACCTGATGTTTACACTTTCTGTGTTTGTCTCACATTTCTTTAGACTCTTCATTCTTGTCCGTTTTTATCCTCCGTGTGTGCATTTTCAAATTATCTTCAAATTCTCTGCTTTTTAAAATGTAAAACATCTCCCTTCTTCCCCTCCTTCCCTCCTTTCCTCCTCCCCTCCCTCCTTCTCTCCATTCATCCCTTCCACATTTGCTTCTTCCTCCCTCCTGCCTCTCCTTTCCTTCCTTCCTTCCTTCCTTCCTTCCTTCCTGCCTTCCTGCCTTCCTGCCTTCCTGCCTTCCTGCCTTCCTGCCTTCCTGCCTTCCTGCCTTCCTGCCTTCCTGCCTTCCTGCCTTCCTGCCTTCCTGCCTTCCTGCCTTCCTGCCTTCCTGCCTTCCTGCCTTCCTGCCTTCCTGCCTTCCTGCCTTCCTGCCTTCCTGCCTTCCTGCCTTCCTGCCTTCCTGCCTTCCTGCCTGCCTGCCTGCCTGCCTGCCTGCCTGCCTGCCTGCGTGTATGTGTTCATGTATATTTGTGGTGGGGTGGCCAAAGGATAACTTGAAGGAGTTGATTGTCTCTTTCCACCATGTGGGTCCTAGGATGAATTCAGGTTGGAAGGCTTGGCAGCAGACACCTTTTCCCACTGAGCATCTCACTGGCTCTTGTTAATTATCCCAGATACCCTACAATTGATGTCTTATATCACATTTAAAAAAATCCTTTAATGTTTTCCTTTCTAAGAAGGAATGAAGCATCCACATTTTGGTCTTCATTCTTCTTGGCTTTCATATGATCTGTGAATTTTTACTTCGGTATTCTAAGCTTTTGCACTAATATCCACTTACCTGTTAGTACATACCATGTGTGTTCTTTTGTGACTGGGTTACCTCATTCAGGATGATATTTTCTAGTTCCTTCTATTCACCTAAGAAGTTCATGTAGTCATTGTTTTAATAGCTGAGTAGTACTCCATTGTGTAAATCTAGCACATTTTCTGTATTCATTCCTCTGTTGAAGGACATCTGGGTTCTTTTCAGCTGCTATAAAGCTGCTATGAACATAATGGAGAATATGTCCTTGCTATATGTTGGAGCATCTTTTGGGGGTATGCCCAGGAGTGGTAGAGATGGGTCCTCAGGTAGTACTGTGTTCAAGTTTCTGAGGAACCGCCAGACTGATTTCCAGAGTGGTTGTACCAGCTTGCAATCCCACAGACAGTGGAGAAGTGTTCCTCTTTCCCCCCATCCTCACCAGCATTTACTGTTACCTGAGTTTTTGCTCTTAGCCATTCTGACTGGTGTGAGGTGGTATCTCAGGGTTGTTTTGATTTGCATTTTGCTGATGACTAAGGATGTTGAACATTTCTTTAGGTGCTTCTCAGTCATTCGATATTCCTCAATTGAGAATTCTTTGTTTAGCTCTGTACCTCATTTTTTAATAGGATTATTTGATTCTCTGGAGTTTAACTCCTTGAGTTCTTTGTATATAATGGATATTAGCCTTCTATCTGATGTAGGGTTGGTAAAGACCTTTTTCTAATCTGTTGGTTGCTGTTTTGTCCCTATGACAGTGTCCTTTCCCTTACAGAAGCTTTGCAATTTTGTGAGGTTCCATTTGCCGATTCTTGATCTTAGAGCATAAGCCATTCATATTCTGTTCAAGAAAAATTTCCCTGGAGAACAAAATACTCACAGAATGAAATACAAGGACAAAGAGTGGAGCAGGGACTGAAGAAAAGAGAGACTGTCCCACCTGGATATCTATCCCATATGCAGCAACCAAACTCAATCACTATTGTTGATGCCAAGAAGTACTTGCTGACAGGAGCCAGTTATGGGTGTCCCCTGAGAGGCTCTGCCAGAGTCTTACTGATACAGATGAGGATGGTTGCAGCTAACCATTGGACTGAACGAGGTAGCCCCAATGAAGGAGTTAAAAAAAGACAGAAGGATCTGAAGGTGATTTGCAACTCTATAGGAGGAACAACATATCAACCAACTAGACCCCACCAGAACTCCCAGGGACTAAACCACCAACCAATGAGTACACATGGAAGGACCCATGACTCCAGCCCCAACTGTAGCAGAGGATGGCCTTGTCCAGCATCAATAGGAGGAAAAGCCCTTGTTCCTATGAAGGCTCGTTTCCCCAATGTAGTGTAATGCCAGTGCGCTGTTGGCGTGGGTGGGTCAGAGTGTGAGCATCCGAAAAGAAGTGTGTGTGAGGGGTTGGGGGGTGGGGTTATTGGAGATGGGGGAAAGGGGATAACATTTGGAATGTAAATACATAAAATATCCAAAAAATTAAACAGTTCATTAATGTATCTCTCATGTTAATACTTTGTGTTTGATTTACATTTATTTTGCTTTTACTTCCCGTTTCTCTGTTAGATTATTGAAACATTTCTCCTTGTTGTCATCAATTTTACTGAATTTTCTGGGAATTCCCATTTTAAATATTCTATCTTCCATAGTGTGTATTACCTGGTCAGTTTCCGGCACCTTATTTTGAGTGTTTGGTAAGGTGATGATAGATTCTAAAAGGTTCCTAACACTTGCTGGCATGCAGATTATCTTGGCATGTGAGGATTTACTGCTTACTCCAGTCCTCCTCCTGTGAATTTGCAGAAATTCCAACGAGGGGTTGCTTAGTTTCTCTGAGCCTATAGTCAGCTCCACTTTTGCAGCATTGGATGATGTTAAATTTGAGATTGGTTGGGAATTGCCGTGGCAATGTCACCATTTAAGTTTAGAGTGCAGTCAACCTCGAATTTGTCTCTGAGAAATCATTGTCATATTCTTATTGTTTACTTTGCTAGGGAGAATCAAGCCTTGAGCCTTACGCCTGCTAGGCAAGTATTCTGCTATGGAGTTACACTCTCAGCCCTTGGGTGTTTGAGGCAGTATCTTGTGCAGCACAGGTTAGCTTGTATTTTCCGTCCTCAGTCCTCTCTCCACCTTTTGAGTGCTGAGACTGTAGGGGTATGTCACCACTCTAGCTACTGTATTGTTTAAAAACATCAGGAACCCCCCTTCAATAATACTCTGTCTTCACAAGCCTCCCTCCAGAGGCAGGGTAGGACCAGATACCTCATTTGCAGTTACTGTCCTGCAGCTTTGCACTGCTAATGCTATCTGGCTTTAAGCAGAGTCATCATAGACGGATCAGTCTCTCAGGGCTATTTCACATGTGTAGCCACCACTGTCGTTTAGCCACCTTATATCCTCAGCCCACAGCCCACCAAGAGTAATCTAAAGTTTGCAGAGCTAAGGCACACACTATTATTAGCTTGATAGTCTGGTGACCCAAGACATCACAGGTGATGGTAACTGAGATAGATGTTCAGTAGTCTTTCCTTAAGAATAGATTTGTTTCAGAAGTTCTGTTTGCTAGCATGTCTCATGATGAGGGCTCTTAGGACCTGCCCAGTGTTAGATTTCACCAACCCACATTGAGTTCTAAGGCAATGCTTTCTGCCTACCACTCCAGTCTATCATTCAGTAGCTGCCACTCATCAAATACCTAGGCTACTAAGGCTCACTGTAGCACAGGCTGGGCTCAAACTTACTGTGAAGCTGAAGATTACATTAAACTTTTTGATGTTTCTGTCTTTATTTCCTGACTGTTGGCATTGTGGGCATGTGCCACCATACCTGTTTAAAAATATATTTTATTCATTCTTTGAGGGTTTCATACATGGTTTTAGTATATTGTGATCATATTCTTCCCTGACTTCCCCCTTTAAATCCTTCCAGATCCACTAAGAAATGTTTTAAAAACTGTTCAAAATGCTTAGCCATCAAAGAAATCAAAATCAAAACCATGCCTGATTTCGTGTACTATTAGTCATCAAGTCCAGAACTTATTTCACGATAGACAGATGCTCTGCTAAGTGCCCTAAATATCTCTAGGCTCGGATTCTTATTTTTTTTTTAAGAAGGAATCTTGAAATCCCCCTCCATGCTAAAGTGATGTATAAGTAGGAGATGGAGGCTGTGGAATAAGCGCTGGCTGTTTGAAGGAAGAGGGTGTTAGTCAGAACAGCAAGTCCTTGAGGTAAAATGAAAGTGTTCTTGGTGCATTTGAAAAAAAAAAAAAGAAAGCTGCTGTGGTTGGAGTAGGTTCAGCACGAGCAGGGGTGTAGTAGTCAGGGTGGGCGTGGTAATTCATACATCTTCTCACGTATGATGGCTGGAGGATCGTGGGTCCCAGGCCTGGGCTACCTAGTGAGCTTGAGGCCAGCGTGGCCACACAGGAATTTCAGGCTAGCCTGGCTTACAGAGTGAGTGGAAGTGACCAAGAAACAGTTTCCATCCTGGTATAAGAGGAAAACAGAAGGTAGTACTGCCACAGAAGCTATAACGAGTTGGATTTAGCACATGTCGGCTTGTAAGAGCTGATGGAAAGTGGGCCTGTGCTGTGGGAGTGAACCATGGGGGATCCCATGGCATCGAAGTTCTGCTTAGCGCATGGCTGCTGAGTCGTGAAGGACAGGGAGAACAGAAGTGGCTGATGTCCCAGTGCCCATCGACGGCATGCCCATATGATGTAGTTTATTCCAACAAGGTTCTACCTCTTTAAGTTTCCATCACAACCCAGTAGTGCCATGGGCAGGGGACCAAGGCTTTAACACAGGGTTGTTAGGTAGCATTTCTCAATAAAGCTATAGGACCCATATTAGTATTATGACTACTCATTCATCAATTCCAATTCCAAGTTGGCTGTAGTCATAAAAATTTGACAAAAACTAAAAAAGCTAAAAAAAATTGAGAGTCAACAAATAAAATTTATAATAAAATGACATGTCTTATCCTTACATTAGTAAAATTTATAATTAACTCACATAAGTGCTTCAGTAGCACAGCAGCATCAAAGGCGATGTTGGGTTAAATGATGACTCAGAACTGAGTAAGTGTGTGTGTGTGTGTGTGTAAGGAGGTAAGAAGTGACAGTGACATGAACCGTGTAGTGAGATTACTATCTGGTTAAAGTAGTATACACAACACCAAAGAGGAAAAAGACAGTGAATATATTGGGGTGGGGGTTGTTATAAACTGGAATAGAGAAATGGACAATGTGGTTAGCTGGAGAAAAGTGAGGAGTCAAGGAATAGTTTTCAAGTCTCTGAATTAGATAGAGAGATAAGGGGTTAAGAGCACTTACTGCCTTTCCAGAGGACCTCAGTTGTCTTCTCAGCACCCACATCAGGTACCTCACAGGTCTCTACATCTCCAGTTTCAGGAGAGGTAATGCTTGTGGCCTCCATGGGCACCTGCACTCAGGTATAGATACCACATGGAGACACATATCTATACATAATTTAAAGTAATACACATAAATATTTAAAAAAGGTGACTGGTATTCAGGTTATCTATATGCTCATGGGTCTGACTGAAAGTATAAGAAACCATAATGATGTACCAGCATTCTGGAATTGGCAAGAGAGTAAAAAAGCCATTTATTGTAGAAGTTCTTACTTTTTAAAATTTTTATTTATTATATTTTTTAATTCTGTAATTATATTTATGTACAGAAAACTTAGTGTATATTTAACTCAGTTTATTGGTGAGTTTTTTTTTGCCTTTGTCTTTTCCAATTTGGCAATGCAAGTCACAGACTTAGGACCCAGGACGTTGCCTCCCCAGTGGCGGTGGATCTTGTCATATCTGTCATTATAATTGGTCCTAATAGCTTCCACCAGCTTAGCCAGAGCACCCTTGTCTTCTGAACTAACCTGTGTGAAGGCAACAGTGGTGCATGTCTTCCTGTGGAGCAGGTGCCCCAGCCTAGCCTTTCCCTTGATGATACAGTAGGGCACCCCCATCTTTCGACACAAGGAAGGCAGGAAAACCACCAACTCATTGGGGTCTGCATCATGGGCAATCACCACCAGCTGAGCCTTCTTGTTTTCTACCAAGGTGGTGACTGTTATTAACCCCTGCTCAGAGGACAGGTGGTCTCTTAGGTGGGACGTTCCCTGTGCCAGCAGCTTTCGTCTTAGCACAGGCCAGTAGCCTTTGCTTCTCCTGCTTTGTCTCTGGCCTGTACTTGTGGGCAAGCTTAAGCAGCTGAGTCGCTGCCTGCCTGTCCAGGGCCTGGGTGAACTGGTTAATGGCAGAGATACTTTGAGCTGCTTATACAGGATGGCTCTTTGCCGCTGCAGCCTGGTGTAGCAGGGCCATTTGATGAAGCGTGTGAGATCTCTTTTGGGCTGGATGTCCTGCCCAATGCTGAAGTTCTTGGGCCTTTTCTCAAACAAAGGATTGACCACCTTTTTGGCCTCCTGTTTCTTGATGAAGGCCGGGACTAGGGCCACCTTCTTCCTCTTGAACTTCTTTCCTTTAGGCATCTTGCTCGGCTGGAGGAGAGAGAAAGAAGAGGGAACTGTGTGTGATAAGTATGCAGTTGCAGAGATCATGAGATGAGGATCTACTTTTGATAAAGGCATAAATATTTCATCCACAGTAACAAACGACTAAAATATATAACCATTTCACGAAATCAGCATATGCTCAGAGTTTGTAGAAGGTCTTCTGATTTACAGTGAACTAGAAAGGATCATCAGCTGAGAAAGGTTGTGGAAGAGTTCAGAGGAAAGGAGGTTGTATGCGGAAGTAAAGTATTCAGAAGATGTTAATTGCTGTAATTACATTTCAAGTGTATTTCTTGGGATGGCAGGTTAGAAGGAAAACAGTTTTTGAAACTCAAGAGTAGCTTTCACCTGTATGCAAAATGTGTCACTCTGGGGACATCTAATGATTTGTTTTTGTGAGAAGTGAAGATGCTAGTTATGATGTTTTACTATATATTACATGCTCTATGCTCAGAATGGATACAGGGTTTGTATGTACAAACCAATTTTGAAAAAAGGAAGATGGTGTTTAATTTTAAACATCAGAGATGGCTCTACAGGAAGGGGGGGAGAGATAAGAGATGCACAGAGAGACAGAATATTTGAATGAAGTCTAAATCAAAGGAAGATAGTTTTTCAGTTGGCTTTCTATGTAATAGATATTAAACCTACAACTATTACTTTAGTACTAATACTTGAAAGGAAATGGAAGCTCAGAGAGGTTATGTAACATGCTGTAGGTCACACACAGTGGCTAAATGGGTTTTATATCCAGATCTAGTTGTCAATGAACCTTTTCAATAAAACACTGATTCTGGAGTGAGATCATGGTAGTGTGTGGAATATCTTTTTTTTTTTAATCTTTATTAACTTGAGTATTTCTTACTTACATTTCGATTGTTATTCCCTTTCCAGGTTTCCAGGCCAACATCCCCCTAACCCCTCCCCCTCCCCTTCTCTATGGGTGTTCCCCTCCCCACCCTCCCCCATTACCACCCTCCCCCCAACAATCACATTCACTGGGGGTTCAGTCTTGGCAGGACCAAGGGCTTCCCCTTCCACTGGTGCTCTTGTTAGGCTATTCATTCCCATTCTTAAGACTGCCACTTTGTCTGAATGACAGTGTCTCTTGTCATGCAGATGGCTCTCAATTTCATGAGGTTCCATTTATTGTTAATTTTGGTGCCGGTGCTAATGGAGTTCTGTTTAGAACTCTTTAACTATGCCCGTGATTTCGAGGCTGCTCCTCCCAAATTCTCAATCAGGTTCAGTATATTTGGTCTTTATTGGTCTTTGATCCATTTGAGATTTGTACAGGTTGATAAATATACATATTTGGATTCTTTTACAAGCAGCCATCCAGTTTGGGAAGCAATATTTGCTGAAGATGCCATTTATTTCTCCAGTGTGTATTTCTAGATTTTTTTTTTATTAGCTTGGGTATTTCTTATTTACATTTCGAGTGTTATTCCCTTTCCCAGTTTCCGGGCAAACATCCCCCTAATCCCTCCCCCTCCCCTTCTTTATGGGTGTTCCCCTCCCCATCCTCCCCCCATTGCCGCCCTCCCCCCCAACAATCTAGTTCACTGGGGGTTCAGTCTTAGCAGGACCCAGGGCTTCCCCTTCCACTGGTGCTCTTACTAGGATATTCATTGCTTCCTATGAGGTCAGAGTCCAGGGTCAGTCCATGTATAGTCTTTAGGTAGTGGCTTAGTCCCTGGAAGCTCTGGTTGCTTGGCATTGTTGTTCATAAGGGGTCTCGAGCCCCTTTGAGCTCTTTCAGTTCTTTCTCTGATTCCTTCAACGGGGGTCCTATTCTCAGTTCAGTGGTTTGCTGCTGGCATTCGCCTCTGTATTTGCTGTATTCTGGCTGTGTCTCTCAGGAGCGATCTACATCCGGCTCCTGTCGGCCTGCACATCTTTGCTTCATCCATCTTGTCTAATTGGGTGGCTGTATATGTATGGGCCACATGTGGGGCAGGCTCTGAATGGGTGTTCCTTCTGTGTCTGTTTTAATCTTTGCCTCTCTCTTCCCTGCCAAGGGTATTCTTGTTCCCCTTTTAAAAAAGGAGTGAAGCATTCACATTTTGATCATCTGTCTTGAGTGTCATTTGTTCTAGGCATCTAGGGTAATTCAAGCATTTGGGCTAATAGCCACTTATCAATGAGTGCATACCATGTGTGTTTTTCTGTGATTGGGTTACCTCACTCAGGATGATATTTTCCAGTTCCAACCATTTGCCTACAAATTTCATAAAGTCATTGTTTTTGATAGCTGAGTAATATTCCATTGTGTAGATGTACCACATTTTCTGTATCCATTCCTCTGTTGAAGGGCATCTGGGTTCTTTCCAGCTTCTAGCTATTATAAATAAGACTGCTATGAACATAGTGGAGCACGTGTCTCTTTTATATGTTGAGGCATCTTTTGGGTATATGCCCAAGAGAGGTATAGCTGGATCCTCAGGCAGTTCAATGTCAAATTTTCTGAAGAACCTCCAGACTGATTTCCTGAATGGTTGTACCAGTCTGCAATCATGTGTGGAATATCTTAGTACAGGGAGTAGTGAGATCAAAGATGAGCACAGACGGGGAGGAAAAAGGAGATGTGTGTGCATGTGCTTTGCATTTGCATGTGTGCATGTGTACCTGTGTGTGTCTCCCGTCTCTCTGTGTCTCTGTCTTTCTGTGTCTCTGTCTCTGTCTGTCTGTCTGTCTGTCTGTCTCTCTCTCTCTCTGTGTGTGTGTGTGTGTGTGTGTGTGTAAGGAAACAGGAAGAGAAAGTATGATTTGGGCACTGTGTGCATTAGAAAGGCATGGTACACATATTGGAAAATAAGGCAGAAAATTGGGTTGTAAATTCTCTATGGGGAAGTGGCCTTAAAAGTCATATGGGATGCTTCATGGTATTTTTAGGCAGTCATCAATTCAATATGGTTCTCTTTCTTTTTACAAATGGAATCACATTTACTATGTAAGCATCTAGAGAGCACTGTGTTTTTGTTTTGTGAGGTTTCACAGTTGCAGATTCATTTGGAAAACTATAAGGAATCCAAAGTGGACTTTGAATTAGCATTGGATGTAATGATCAATTTCATTTGGCAGTTCATGGAGTAGATGATCACTTTACTAAATTATTTGTGTTGTGAAATTAGGAGCACATCTATAGATTAGATGAGTTTTCTGGGACCCCACGGTGGATTTTAAACTTTTGTTTTTCAGATACTGACCGAGCTTTGTTATTACTGGAGGAATACTGCAAAAAATTAAGAAAGCCTGAGGAGCAGCTTTTGAAAAATGCTGTTAAAAAGGTGATGAGTATTTTCAAGAGCAGCCTATTTCAAGCCTTGCTGGGTATGTATTACACAAATTGCTTATAGTCTTAATGGGCAGAATCAGGCTAAACAGTTTGAATAATGTCACAGATGACAACGTTTCTCTCTCTCTCTCTCTCTCTCTCTCTCTCTCTCTCTCTCTCACACACACACACACACACACACACACACACACACACCCATGATAATTTTTCGTTTTATCCAAAGGTAATATCCACTGCCATTATTCTTACTTAAAAAAGCTAAAGTATAGAAATGAGGGATAGATTACTGAAAAAATATCAACATTGAAAGAATACTTTCTGTGGGAAGAGGGGGAGAACAATGTGCCCAGGTGAAGACTCTGGGTGCTGCAGAGCTGGAGCTGGGCATCAGACAGAAAGAAAGGGAGTGACTTGTGGAGCACAAATTCCCCAGAGTTCTGCCCACACCAATGTCCTCTGTCCTCAAAACAAAGTTAAGGTGGAACCCTTTGTCTCTTGTGCTTCTTTTAGGAGGGTTTAGACCCAGAATTGGGAAGTTTGTTCATGAAAACTCAATGCTTATCAGTGTGTAATGAGAGTAATCTGATAATCTCAGCCTTCTTTATAAATACATGAAAAAAAAATCACGGCTGTGGTTTGTTAATGGATGGCTTTATACATCTATCTTTTATACTTATTTACATATCGTTAAATTGATCTTTTCATGATGTCTTAGGAGAAAAATCAACAAGGAAAACCAGTCAATTGATCAAACATCAATAAATATTTCCTTCAAGAAAAAAAAAACAAATAGAACATTAAGACAACTCCATATGACATAGGATACTTCTTATTTTTCTGTGTATTTAGCTTTTGTGCCGGGTACCAAGGTCAGCCCTTTCTGTGTGCTAAGCACAAGACAATATGTTTGAAAAGGGGTCAGTGAGTCTCTTAGACATTTTCATCCCATTTAATGCTAGCGTGTACTCAAAGTAAAAACACGAATCTATGAAGCTTAGTGTTAAAATAATTTTTTATTTATTAATATGTTATTTATGTTCAACTATGAATATACCAATTGATAAAAACCCTTAACATCATAGTTTTGATATAATTTTAAAAATTATTAAGTTTTAAAGACTTGAAGATCAGTTTATTGAATGTAAATAGAAGTTGAAAAGCTTTAGAAAATTATTTTACCTGTGGGAAAAATAATTCCTTTTATCTATTGTGGCTGGTAAGAATTAATGACACAAGCAAATATAATCATCTCAGCTAGTATTAAATAGAAGTGACTCTAAATCGAGTCTTGCAGAATTTAAATAAACATGGTCATTAGAGAATAGTATTTTATAGAACATTTTGAACCACCGATTTATGAATTAAGTATTAATAGCATCATTTAGTTGATGATTCATAAAGGCCATTAACTAAATGGAAGTGCATCTAAATTGATTCACATAATGTGTTTAGCTAAGACTGCCTGTCTTTGGGGAGCTTGAGCTTTTGAGAACGGGTTTAGAAAGAATATTTTCAGATGATTTTAGATAAATCTACATGTTTTGAAATGTAATCATTTGATAACACTATAACCTAGAGGACAAGAAGGCAGATGAGTGACTATCCATTGCATTTTTTCATCATTTTAACTGAGCAATAAATATCTTGGCAGAGAGCCTTTAGTGTGGCTTGAATTTCTCTAATAAATCTGGAAAAGGCTATTATGTAATAATCTGCATAGCACGTTGCTCTGGCCCTTTAAAATCAGTTGGGGTTAAAAGCAAGAACAGAGAATGGAGCACCGTACAGCAAAACACAGTTTTCTCTTGCACTCTATGTGGGAAGCAAAGTATTGATCAGTAAGTTATTATTATGGACCATTTTACTGTGTAATTTTTTTTAAGGTCTCCATATGTGTCCTGAAGAAGATTCGCATCTTTATAAAGGCACAGATGGGCAGCCATTGATAAATAAGATATTGTTTATTGTCTATAAACAATAGACAACAAAATAGAGATAGATTATTCCTCCCTCTTTGTACCTCTCTTCGTTACAAATAATGAAAGTTTGTGGCTTTACTAATTGGTCTAATATTCATGTAGCCAAGGCATTGAAATAATACCATGAATACCTAGGTAAATTCATAAACAGGACTCATAATGTCAAAAGCCAACACAAATGGATAATGGAATGAAATGCTATTCTTGAGGGCTGTGCTGCAATATTTATATGTGACCAGGAAATCACCCCTGACCTCCCAACTCATCAGACCTCCCTACTCCCTGGGCCTCTAGTCTCTTGAGGATTAGGTATGTCTTGTCTCACTGAGTGAAGACCCTGGAGTCTTCTGCTGTATCTGTGTTGGGGACCTCATATCAGCTGGTGTATGCTGCCTGGTTGGTGTCTCAGTGTCTGAGAGATCCTGGGGTCCAGGTTAATTGAGACTGCTGGTCTTCCTACAGGGTCACCCTCCTCCTCAGCTTCTTCCAGCTTTTCCATAATTCAACCACAGGGCTCAGCAGCTTTTAACTGTTGATTGGTTTTAAATATCTGCATCTGACTCAGCTGCTTGCTGGGTCTTTTGGAGGGCAGTCATGATAGGCCCCTTTTTGTGAGCACTCCATAGCCTCAGTAATAGTGTCAGACATTGGGGCCTTCCCTTGAGCTGGATCCCACTTTGGGCCTGTCGCTGGACCTCCTTTTCCTCTGGCTTGTCTCCATTTTTGTCCCTGCAGTTTGTTCAGATAGGAACAAATTATAGATCAGAGTTTTTGACTGTGGATGGCACCCCATCCCTCACTTGATGCCCTGTCTTTCTGCTGGAGGTGGGCTCTACAAGTTCCCTCTCCCCACTGTAGGTCATTTCATCTAAGGTCCCTCTCTTTGAGTCCTAAGAGTGTCTTATCTCCCAGGTCTCTGGTATATTCTTGAGGGTCCCCCCACCTCCTACCTCTTGAGGTTGCCTGTTTCCATTCTCTCTGCTGGCCTTCAGGACTTCAGTCTTTTCCCTCACCCAATACCTGATCATGTTCCCCAGAAATAAAACCACACACTTACGGACACTTAATCTTTGATAAAGAAGCCAAAATTATCCAATGGAGAAAAGAAAGCATCTTCAATAAGTGGTGCTGTGTAGGGAGCTGTGATGTGCCGCGCCTCAAAGATGGCGCTGGTTTCCACCTTCCACCCTCCCTATGGTGAGAGCTCCTTGTAGTAAACAAGTCCTTATTTGGCTATGCCTGCCTGGCCTGCTAGCTTCCGCATAGTGACAGCCTGTCTGCATGACCCACGTGGCATGTTGGGGTTGGTTGGCGTTGGGTACTTAAGCTGATGTAGGGCATTCCCCAGGGTAGTAGAAGATTGTATCAAGGTTCCTGAGTAAACTGCTTGAAGAAGATCTCCTCTGGTCGTGTCTTCCTTGCTGGTCAAGGTTGGGCGTGACAGTGCTGGTCTACCTGGCTGTCTGTATGCACAAAAATGAAAATAGATCCATATTTGTCACCTTGCACAAAGCTCAAGTTCAAGTGGATCAAGGGCCTCAACATAAAACCAGATACACTGAAACTAATAGAAGAGAAAGTGGGAAAGAGCCATGAACTCATTGGCACGGGGGTAAATTTCTTAAACAGAATTCCAATGGCTCACACCCTAAGATCAAGAATTGACAAATGGGACCTCACGAAACTGGAAAGCTTCTGTAAAGCAAAGAGCACTGTCAATAGGATAAATCGGCAACCTACAGATTGGGAAAAAAAAATCTTCACTAACCCCACATCTGATAGAGGGTCAATATCCAAACTATATAAAAAACCCAAGAAGCTAACCACCAAAAACAAACAAACAAACAAACAAACAAACAAAAAACAAACAACCCAATAAAATGGGATATACAGAGAATTTACAACAAAGGAATCTTGAATGGCTGAGAAGCACTTAAAAAAATGTTCAAAGTCCTTAGTGATAAGGGAAATGCTAATCAAAATGACCCTGAGATTCCACCTTACACTAATCAGAATGGCTAAGATCAAAACCTCAGATGACAATACTTATTGGCAAGGATGTGGAGAAAGAGGAACACTCCCCCATTGATGGTGGAATTGCAAACTGGTACAACCATTCTGGAAATCAATCTAGAGATTACTCAGAAAATTGGAAATAGATCTATCTGAAGATCCAGCTATACCACTCTTGGGCAATACCCCAAAGATGCCCCACCATGCTACAGGACACATGCTCCACTGTGTTCATAGTGGCCTTATTTGTGATAGCCAGAAGCTGGAAACAATCCGTATGTCCCACAACAGAAGAATGGACGCAGAAAATGTGTTTCATTTACACAGTGGAATACTACTCGGCTATTAAGAATGAAGGCATCCTGAGTATTGCAGGCAAATGGATGGAACTAGAAAATATCATGCTGAGTGAGGTAACTCAGACCCCAAAAGACAAACATGGTATATCCTCACTAGTAAGTGCATATGAGCCAAAAAAACTATGCAGAATACCCAAGATACAGTCCACAGAACTCAAAAAGTTTAAGAAGTCCAAGAGCTCAAATGAGGACACCTCGATCTCACTTGGGAGGGAGCAGAAAACAGTCACAGGAGGGGGAAGGGAGAGACCTGGATGTTTTTCTAAATTTTAAACTATAATTTTATCAGTTTATAAGGTAATATACATTTTAGAATATTTTTGATTGAAGAATGTAAAAGAATATTAAAAAAAAACAATGGTAAGATAGACTAGTTTGTGGTAATCAGCAGGGCAAGCCTGGAGCCTGGTGAACTGCTGGATGAAATTTCTTCCTTTCTTCTCCAGCTTCTTTGTGATTTGCTTTGGTTTCTCATTCACTAGTAGCTCAAACTGGAATAAAGTACTTTGAAACAAGTCAGTAGCCTTCCTCTACTGGAAGGATAAACAGCTGAGAAAGAAATTAGGGAAATGACACCCTTCACAATAGTCACAAATAATATAAAATACCTCGGTGTGACTCTAGCTCAGCAAGTGAAACATCTGTATGACAAGAACTTCAAGTCTTTGAAGAAATAAATCAAAGACGATCTTGAAGATGGAAAGATCTCCCATGCTTATGGATCGGCAGGATTGATAAAGTAAAACTAGCCATTTTTCCAAAAGCAATCTACAGGTTCAGTGCAATCCCCATCAAAATTCCAACTCAATTCTCCATAGAGTTAGAAAGAGCAATTTTCAGATTCATTTGGAATAACAAAAAAAAAAACCCAGTATAGCAAAACTATTCTCAACAATAAAAGAACTTCTGTGGGAATCACCATCCCTAACCTCAAGCTATATCACAGAGCAATTCTGATAAAAATGGCATAGTATTGGTACAGAGACAGGCAGGTAGATCAATGGAATAGAATTGAAGAATCATAAATGAACCCACACACCTATAGTCACTTGATCTTCGACAAAGGAGCTAAAATCATCCAGTGGAAAAAAGACAGCATTTTCAACAAATGGTGCTGGTTCAACTGGAGGTCAGCATGTAGAAGAATGCAGATCAATCCATTCTTATCACCCTGTACAAAGCTCAAGTCCAAATGGATCAAGGACCTCCACATAAAACCAGATACTGTGAAACTAATAGAAGAAGAGAAAGTGGGGAAGAGTCTTGAACACATGGGCACTGGGGAAAATTTCCTGAACAGAATACCAATGACTTATGCTCTAAGATCAATAATCGTCAAATGGGACCTCATAAAACTGCAAAGTTTCTGTAAGGCAAAGGACATTGTCAATAGGACAAAATGGCAACCACCAGATTGGGAAAAATTATTTACCAATCCTACATCTGATAGAGGGCTAATAGCCAAAATATACAAAGAACTCGAGAAGGTAGATTCCAGAGAGACAAATAACCCTATTAAAAATGGGGGTACAGAGCTAAACAAAAAATTCTCAGATGAGGAATGCCAAATGACTGAGAAGCACCTAAAGAAATGGTCAAAATCCTTAGTCATCAGGGAAATGCAAATCAAAGAACATTGAGATTCCACCTCACACCAGTCAGAATGGCTAAGATCAAAAACTCCGGCGACAGCAGATGCTGGTGAGGATGTGGAAAAAGATGAACAGTTCTCCATTGTTGGTGGGATTGCAAGCTGGTAAAACCACTGTAGAAATCAATCTGGCGGTTCCTCAAGAATTGGACATAGTACTACCTGAGGATCCAGTTCACCACTCCTGGGCATATACCTAAAAGATGCTCCAACATATAACAAAGACACATGCTCCACTATGTTCATAGCAGCCTTATTTATAATAGCCAGAAGCTGGAAAGAACCCAGATGTCCTTCAACAGAAGAATGGATACAGAAAATGTGGTACATCTACACAATGGAATATTACTCAGCTATCAAAAACAATGACTTCATGAAATTCTTAGGAAAATTGATGGAACTAGAAAATAATCATCCTGAGTGAGATAACCCAGTCACAAAGAACACACATGGTATCCATTCACTGATAAGTGGCTATTGGCCCAAATGCTTGGAATACTCAAGAAATAACTCACAGACCATATGAAACTCAAGAATAAGGAAGACCAAAATGTGGATGATTCATTCCTTCTAAGAAGAGGGAACAAAATACTCACTGGAGGCAAGACAGGGACAAACAGTGAACCAGGGACTGAGGAAAGGTCATCCAGGGAGTGCCCCATCTGGGGATCCATCCTATATGCAGATACCAAACCCACTATTGCTGATGCCAAGAAGTGCTTGCAAACAGAAGCCTGATATAGCTGTCTCCTGAGAGGCTCTGACAGAAGCTGACAAATACAGAGGTGGATGCTCACAGCCAGCCATTGGACTGAGCATGGGGTCCCCAAATGGAGGAATTAGAGAAAGGACTGAAGGAGCTGAAGGGGTTTGCAAAGCATAGAAAGAACAATATCAACCAACCAGACCCAGGGACTAAACCACCATCCATAGAGTAAACAGGGATGGACCCATTGCTCCAGCCGCATGTGTAGCCGAGGATGGTCTTTTTGGGCATCAATGGGAGGAGACTCCCTTGGTTCTGTGAAGGTTTGATGCCCCATTGTAGGGGAATGCCATGGCAGGGAGAAAAAGGGGAGTCAATAGGTGGGTGGGGGAGCATCCTCATAGAAGCAGGGGAGTGGGGATAGGAGAGTGGGTTTCGGGAGGGGAAACCAGGAAAGGGGATAACATTTGACATGTAAATAAAGAAAATAGCCTATACAAATGAATTAAAAAATAGTTAAAATAGTTTTAATGAATCTCTCCAACAAGTTGTTCTTACACTATGTGGAATGCCTTCGTGAGTTTAGCACGCAACCTTAGCTACTCAGTCAAGGTTTTCTTGATGATATTGATATTCAGACGGAGAGATTTCATTTCTGGACTAAAATCTAATGATCAGGGTAAAGCTGATTTATGGACTAGAGAAAGCCTGCCCTGTCCTCAACTCAGTTGGTCTTTCTGTCTGTGCAATGACTTCTGGCACCTCTTCTGAAGAGGCGCTGACATGGAGGACTGTTTAGACTTGGAGTCGCATGTAGAGAATGATGTACCGCCACTGGGAGCAGATGCTCTGAAATTAGGCAGAACAAAGCATGAGTCCCACTCCTGCAACTGCAGGTGATAGGCTCTGGGCATTTTAACTGTCTGCTCCTCTGGGCCAGTTTGAGTTTCTTCAAAACTGGATTCTACCTACTTGCCTACTTGATTTGGTCAAATGAGATACTGTGTTGAGTGTGTGTCTGCTCCTGAGTGGGCATGGAAGATTAATTGTAAAAATGACGCTGCTTCAATGCACTTTCCATTATTCACATCCTTTGAAATACGATGTTAAACTCGTAAAGCAAGCAAACAAACAAACAACGGACTAATATTACCTTTGATGTGCATCCTATATTTTCTCTACCCATCCATCCGTCTGTCTGTCTGTTTGTCCACAGATACTTGGATTTTTCTATCATTTGGCTATTTCAAATTATGTTGTTGTAGATATGGTTACATAAGTATCTGAGATTCTGTTTTAAATTTTATTTATTCTCACAGTGGAATTTCTGAATTTTGTAGTAATCATTTATTCTTTTAAAAAATTTCTGTATTATTTTCACCCAGAAGTTGTATTACTTTATATCTCCTTTAACATTTACAAAGAGTTCAAATTTCTCCACATTTCCTAACTATTGCTATGATTCTCTTTTTTGCATTTTAAAATGGTAGCCACCTTTGCATATTGTATATATTAATTATTGTCAGATGCACAGTTGCCAAAGTCGTTCTCTCAGTGTGTAGTGTATTCATTCATTTGACCATTTCCTTTACAGTATAGACATTTTTAAATTTCATTTGTCAATTGTTGGTCTCTGTGAGTTCATATATCTAGCATAATTTCTTGAAGGTTTGAGGATGCTATATTTTTCTTCAGTGTATGTTTTTTTGTTTATTTGTTGAATTTTGGTCATTTTGCCAAAAAATTAGTTGTGTGTATATTTAGCTTGGTCCTCAGTTTTATTCCAATGAAGCAAGCAGTGATTTTGAAATAAAAAGTAAATAAACATACAAAAAAAGAAAGTTAGCAATAATTTTTCCCGAACACACACTTATTTACATATGATATACGTAGATATGTTTTTTGCACTTATATAGATAATTCTCTATTTTCTTAAAGTTTTGAGAGAAAGGTAAGTAGCAAAAGATAAATTAATTTCCTTAACAACAACTTCATCCAAGGCAGCATGTTTTATTTTACTTATCTGCTTATTTATTTGCTATGCTGAGCAGAAGCACAGTAGCCGGCACTGCCCATTCACAAGCACAGTGCAGTTACAAAGAGACTTTCATTGCGAGAGTATGCTGGTGACTATTGTTAAAACATCCACAAAGGGAAATTAATGAAGCAATCTTGAAAATACTTTCATCGTGTTTAAAGAATAAATATACTTACTAATGAACCCTCCAATGTTATGGCTTCAGTATAATAAAAGAACATTGTTTTGAAAATTTAAAATCAGTTTATTGTCAACATGCTAGAAGCTACATTTTTAGATGTTAGGGTGACATCTTGTGGTCTGCTCAGAAAAAAATTATCCAATGGATAATCACAGCTTATAGTTATTACACTGTTAGCACTTTCCAGAGTGTGAACACCAGTTCATAGTGTGAATCTTTAATATATATTATTAATACATATTTAATAATTTTCACTCATATTAGTAAACAATCATTTAATACTGGTTACATGCCAGACAGTTTCTTTTTAGGCAAAAAGATGTAGTACTGAACTATATGAGATTGTTTCCTTTTATGGGCAAATGAAGATGAAGTAGGAAACAGAGACATTACATAAAGTTATTTAATTATTAATTTATAATGGTGTTATGGCTAGAAATGAAAATGTATGAGAGTTTTTAAAATGTTTTTGTTTGAAATTAGAAATCTGTTTAATCACATATTATCAATTCTTTTCGTGTGTGTGTGTGTGTGTGTTGTTCATGTGTGTGCATATGGGGAAGCCAGAGGAAGATATTGGATGTTTTGGTGTGTAATTCTGCTTGTTCTCTTGAGGTAGGGTCTCTCAC
This sequence comes from Rattus norvegicus, assembly GCF_021556685.1. Taxonomy (NCBI): domain Eukaryota; kingdom Metazoa; phylum Chordata; class Mammalia; order Rodentia; family Muridae; genus Rattus; species Rattus norvegicus. Next base: position 157,007,523 of record NC_141534.1, read on the forward strand.
TGAACTTGGAACTATGTTGCCAGGTAGGAAACCCACAAATCCTATCTCTATCTTTGGGGTTGCACTCCCTCACAGCCATGCCGGAAATTTTATGTGGGTGCTTGGGATTTGAACTCAAATCCTTCAGCTTGTGCTGTTATCGTCTGAGTCATATTTGTAACACCACATTATACTAGTTCGAATGTAGTATTATTTCAAAGTAGGACCTACTTAAACATATTATGGCTGTAACTATTAATTATGTGTATTTTTGTCATCTGATCATAAGGAAATCAAGACATTGTATAAGATTACAGTGAATGGTACAAGTGTACAATTGTGTGACTTTAGATTAGGTTCCCTCTAATCTTTTGAGACAAGTTCTCACACTATGGCTTTTGTATCAGCAGCACCAGTCACCCACCAACTTGTGTAACTTTGTGTGTCACCTGAAGAACTACTAAATCACAGACTTGAAGTTAGCGCTAAAAAAATAGTGTCTTTTGGATGATTTTTGAGGCATGCCTAAAGTGTGATCTTGGTGCTTGGCAATCTGACCTTTCAGGGAAAATAACATGGTGTCTGAATGTTACTTCCGGACTTGGAAGAGAATGTTATTTCTTTATTCTTACATATCGTAAACATTTGGTTTAGTCTTTAACAAAATGAATGAACTTTTAACAATCTTAAGTCCTTTCAGAGTCCATAAATTTAAAAATATTATGGAACCAAATTTCTCTTTAAAATAAATAGTATTCTGAAATATTTACATGATTCAGCCTTTGTGTGTTTAATGATAGTGTCTACCTGTGTTGCTGCGAATAGTTCAGAGTCACATGGAGATTCTTCCGTTAGGTGATATGCAGAAGGCGTGCTCGCTCGGCAATGCTTGCATGTGCTCCAGTGAGACACAACTGCATCTTACGGATTTTCCAGTAAGCTTTGAGGTTTTCATTACACTTTTTTTTGCGTGTGCATTTGCATGTATGTGTGTGTATGTGTGCACGTGCATGTGTGCCGTGGCAAGCATGTGGGGGTCAGAGAACAACTGTGAGAATTGGCTATCTTTTTCTGCACCGCAGATCCTTGGAATCAAACTCAGGTTGTGAGGCTCCACGGCAAGTGCTAAGATACCTCTCTTGTCTCTCGAATAAATATTTATTGGTTAACACAAGGAATGTTTATATTCTTAGATAATAAAGTCTATGCTTTCTCTTTACAATGCTAATTTAAATAAATCAGTTAGGGATTTTCCAGTTATAATAATTTGAGTAACAATAGATACACTGTACTTATGAAGTTTCATATTTATGAAGTTTTCCTAAGTTACATACACTCGTGCAGATGGATGTTAACACATCTAGGACCTTAGGGGAAAATTGGCCCTTAAAGTAAAAGTAATATTAATGTGTATGCACAAATGCCAAGTCAGTATGCCATTGATAACTAGACTCTAGGGGTTGAAACAAAGTGTTGCAGGAATTTAGTAAAGCCTGGGTAACCGTAGAGTGATGCTGGGAAGGGATGCTTTTATTTAAATCCAGATCTTGTCTGTGGTAGGCTAGAAGAGAGCTAGAGAAGGGTATTTTTCTCATCCACTCAATAACCTATTTACAAGACACTATTGGAACACTGTGCAAAGCTTCTATTGCACATACGTTAGGGATCAGAATGAAATGAGATTGTATAAACAATTTATATTTACAATTCCCGTAAGTGATACACAGGAGGAATGGAGGCTTCTGTGTGTGTGTGTGTGTGTGTGTGTGTGTGTGTGTGTGTGTGTGTGCGTGAGAGAGAGAGAGAGAGAGAGAGAGAGAGAGAGAGAGAGAGAGAGGTGTAAATTTCCTTAGGAAGTGGCCCTCGAAATGCTGAAAGTTATACATCTATGATAATTGATGGCACTTGAGAAAGTGGGTCTGACTGAGGATGTCTTTGATATTTATACCTTTAAAATGACGTTTATATGCTTGATAGAGAGTCTTACTGGATCCAAATCTTTACATTAGAGAATAAAGAATGTAAAGCATAAAACATGACTCAGACAATTGTTTTAATTCCCGTTGTTAAATAGCTATAGTCTTGGTGAGATTCATTGAGTGTCTCATGCCTGGAAGATCAAACATCTGTTTGACACGTTGGCTCAAATAGTACCGAGAGGTTTCAGTGCCATTCTTGGTTCAGGACTTTGTGTATTACTGCAAGATTTATGTCACCAGATGGCACCATTTAACTAAAGTTATGAGCTCGGGCTGCTTATGAAGTGGTTGGTACTAAATGGATGATGCTTGGTTTTGTGCTATAGCTGAAACAGGAAAAAATATGCTGTAATGGTAAATGAGACTTATCTACAAAGATAGTCTGACCCAGTGCTTTTTGGAAGCATGAAAGAAGCTGGTGATTTCTTTTTGGCAAGTAGTGGAAGAAAATTTGAAGCTTGTCTTCACCACAGTGTGTGGCAGCTGGCCGAAAGAACACTACATGTTTCTCCTATTTGGGTTTCCTGTGGCTAGCATGCTCATTTTATTAATATTACATCCCTGAAATGCTTTCAGGGAGTATACACACACACACACACACACACACACACACACACCAGAAAGATAGTCTTTTTTCATTATTATCTTTAATCTTTCTTTTTAACAGTCCAGTCATTATCCCTCTCCCAGTCCACCTTCTGACAGTTCCTCATCCCATTCCTCCTCCCCCATCTCCTCCCCATACCTCCACAGACCCCCTCACCCCACCAGGCCTCTGTATTCCCAGGAGCTTCAAGTCTCTCAAGGGTTAGGTGCATGTTCCCTCATTGAGGCCAGACCAGGCAGTCCTCTGCTGTATATGTATTGGTGGCCTTGGACTAGCAGCTAATATATGTTGCCTGGTTGGTGGCTCAGTGTCTGAGAGATCTCAGAGGTCCAGGTTAGTTGAGACTGCTGGTCTTCCAATGGGGCCGCCCTCCTCCTCAACTTCTTCCAACCTTTACCTAATTCAACCACAGGCGTCCTCAACTTAAGGCCATTGGTTGTATGTAAGAACGTGCTCCTTTCTCAGCTGCTTGTTGGGCCTCTCAGAGGGCAGCCATGCTAGGCTGCTGTCTGTACATAAATCATAGCATTAGTAATAATGTCAAGCCTTGGAGCCTCCCCTTGAACTGGATCCCAATTTGGGCCAGTCACTGGACCTCCTTTCCCTCAGTCTCTTCTCCATTATCATCCATGCAGTTATTTAAGACAGGAACAATTCTGGGTCAGAGTTTTTGACTCTGGCTTGGCAACCTCATCCCTTCACTTGATGCCCTGCCTTTCTGCTGGAGGTGGACTCTACAAGCTCCTTCTCCCCACTGTTGGGCATTTCATCTAAGGTTCCTCCCTTTGAGTTTTGAGATTCTCTCACCTCCCAGGCCTCGGGTACATTCTAGAGGGTCACCCCACGCTCCTGAAGTTGTATATTTCCATTCATTCTGCTGGCCCTCCAGTTTCACTCCTGTCCCCAGCCCCCAATACCTGATCATGTTCCACTCCCCCTGCCTCTCCCTCCCAGCTTTCTCCCTCCCTCTGCCCTCCCCCTTTCTTCTCTCTCCCTAGTGGAATTGAAGCATCCACACTTGGAACCTTTGACTTGTTAATCTTCTGAGTGCTCTGGATTGTGTCCTGGGTATTCTGTACTTTTTGGGCTAATACCCACTTATTAGTGAGAACATGCCATGCATGTCCTTTTGTGTCTGAGATACCTCACTCGGGATGATATTTTCTAGTTTCATCCATTTGCTTGTCAAACTCACGATGTTCTAGTTCTTAATAGCTGAGTAGTATTCCATTGTGTAAATGAGCCACATTTTCTGTATTCATTCTTCTGTTTGGGACACCTGGGTTGTTTCCAGCTTCTGGCTATCAAAAATAAGGCCTCTATGAACATAGTGGAGCATGTGCCCTTGTGGCATGGTGGGTTTTTTTTTTTTGAGTATATGCCCAGGAGTTGTATAGCTGGGTCTTCAGGTGGATCTATTTCCAATCAAAAGGACAATCTTTAAAGATTACCTTCAGAAATAAATCCTTTAAGATGAACTAAATAAGCATGGTGACAATAGCTAAAGAGTATAATTCTATTGGATTATATAATAAATAAGTGTAATATAGACTATATCTTCGTATAACCAGTTATGGCAAGGGAAAAAAATTTGTCACTTGGTTTTTGTCCTCTTAAGCACACTTTTGCCTCTTGTTCCTGTAGAATATGCTCAGAGTTTTGGGGTATCATTGTACAGTATTATTCATTGAAATGTTCTCTCAGGAGTTCATGAACTTCTTGAAGAAAGAACTTGATTGGCTCTAATGTAGCTGGTGGTAAAAAACACATTAAACTGCTTTTATTTGAACAAATATGTTTCAACTTCTGCTCCCTAAGAGACACTATGTCAGGCCCTAGGGACGCGTTAACAAGACTAGGAGCCCTGTTTTCATGGTGCTCATGGTCTGTTAAATGGGACATGCTTTGAGGCAATGAGTATTCTGATGAGAACTGTTTGGAGGAAACACATAAAACCATGAGGAGTTTCTTCAACTGATCGAGTTCATATTTATTCTGTAGTCAGAAACATTTGGAATTAGGGCTGGTGAGATATTTCAGAGATTCAGTACACTTCCTGTTCTTCCAGAGGAGCTGAGTTTCAATCCCAGTACCCATATCACGTGGTTTGCAATTGCCTATAACTTTTTAAAATTTTTTTTGGTTCTTTAATAATTTTGAATAGGTTGATTTTTTTAAATTAAATTAATTATTTTTCAATACTAATAAAAATTTTAATAGCAAATCATGGGGAAATTATGTACAAGTTGATAATACAAACAGACTGATCAGTGCCCTGAAAATTATAGATTTCTACCTAAAATACACCTGTTGTAAAAATATAAAAAGTAATAAGTGTAGTTGTCTTTTACTCTGCAAGGTCCACACGGAAGAGCCCCAAGATATCTGGTAGATATCTTGGTGTTATGAAATACCAACTCCATGACAGCCCATTGTCTCCTGCTGCTGCATACGTTCCTACACTCAAACTGTCACATAAAAGAACACACAACACAATAATCTTTGACCCAATTGATGAGATATAATTGCCCACTTAAACATCTCCTCTTCTTTCATCTGCAATTTTATTTCCATTTGGAGAATTCATCTTCTGTTCGACAACTGTTGGTGCCTGTTACATTAGATGTTGGGGATATTTATAACAATTAAAACACTTTCCTTGAGAATCAAAATATTATTTCTTATGCATAAGCTTCATTTATGTAGGATACTGTTTCTCTAGAAAACAGTCTTTTATCAGACTCTGGCTTGTTAGTTTTAAAGTTTTCAGAATTTTTATTGACCTGATCAAATAAAAAAACAAAAATCTCCTTATGGTTTATTACATCTTTTTTTTTTTTATTACCTTGAGTATTTCTTATATACATTTCGAGTGTTATTCCCTTTCCCGGTTTCCCGGCAAACATCCCCCTCCCCCCTCCCCTTCCTTATGGGTGTTCCCCTCCCAGCCCTCCCCCCATTGCCGCCCTCCCCCCAACAGTCTAGTTCACTGGGGGTTCAGTCTTAGCAGGACCCAGGGCTTCCCCTTCCACTGGTGCTCTTACTAGGATATTCATTGCTATCTATGAGGTCAGAGTCCAGGGTCAGTCCATGTATAGTCTTTAGGTAGTGGCTTAGTCCCTGGAAGCTCTGGTTGCTTGGCATTGTTGTACATATGGGGTCTCGAGCCCCTTCAAGCTTTTCCAGTTCTTTCTCTGATTCCTGCAACGGGGGTCCTATTCTCAGTTCAGTGGTTTGCTGCTGGCATTTGCCTCTGTGTTTGCTGTATTCTGGCTGTGTCTCTCAGGAGCGATATAAATCCGGCTCCTGTCGGTCTGCACTTCTTTGCTTCATCCATCTTGTCTAATTGGGTGGCTGTATATGTATGGGCCACATGTGGGGCAGGCTCTGAATGGGTGTTCCTTCAGTCTCTGTTTTAATCTTTGCCTCTCCCTTCCCTGCCAAGGGTATTCTTTTTCCTCATTTAAAGAAGGAGTGAAGCATTCACATTTTGATCATCCGTCTTGAGTTTCGTTTGTTCTAGGGATCTAGGGTAATTCAAGCATTTGGGCTAATAGCCACTTATCAATGAGTGCATACCATGTATGTCTTTCTGTGATTGGGTTAGCTCACTCAGGATGATATTTTCCAGTTCCAACCATTTGCCTACGAATTTCATAAACTCATTGTTTTTGATAGCTGAGTAATATTCCATTGTGTAGATGTACCACATTTTCTGTATCCATTCCTCTGTTGAAGGACATCTGGGTTCTTTCCAGCTTCTGGCTATTATAAATAAGACTGCGATGAACATAGTGGAGCACGTGTCTCTTTTATATGTTGAGGCATCTTTTGGGTATATGCCCAAGAGAGGTATAGCTGGATCCTCAGGCAGTTCAATGTCCAATTTTCTGAGGAACCTCCAGACTGATTTCCAGAATGGTTTTACCAGTCTGCAATCCCACCAACAATGGAGGAGTGTTCCTCTTTCTCCACATCCTCGCCAGCATCTGCTGTCACCTGAGTTTTTGATCTTAGCCATTCTCACTGGTGTGAGGTGAAATCTCAGGGTTGTTTTGATTTGCATTTCACTTATGACTAAAGATGTTGAACATTTCTTTAGGTGTTCCTCAGCCATTCAGCATTCCTCAGCTGTGAATTGTTTGTTTAGCTCTGAACCCCATTTTTTAATAGGGTTATTTGTCTCCCTGCGGTCTAACTTCTTGAGTTCTTTGTATATTTTGGATATAAGGCCTCTATCTGTTGTAGGATTGGTAAAGATCTTTTCCCAATCTGTTGGTTGCCGTTTTGTCCTAACCACAGTGAAATTAATTTTTAAAAATTTATTTACCCTACTTCCCACTCACTGCCCCCTTCCTGGTCAACTCCTCCCACAATCCTTCCCCTATCTCCTCTCTCTTTCTCTTCTGAGCATGGGACCCCCTGGGTATCCCCCCATACTCCCAGCAATTCAAGTCTCTTTGAGGCTAGATGTTTCCTCTCCCACTGAGGCCAGACAAGGCGGCACAGCTAGTAGAACATATCTCTCTCTACATACAGGCAACAACTTTTGGGGTAGCCCCTGCTCCAGTTGTCTAAGACCCACATGAAGGTCAAACTGCACATTTGCTACAGATGAGCGGGGAGGCCTAGGTCCAACCTGTGTATGTTCTTTGGTTGGTTGTTCAGACTCTGAGAGCCCCAGGGGTCCAGATTAGTTAATTCTATTGTCCTCCTATGGAGTTTCTATTCCCTTTGGGGTTCTCAATCCTTTCTCCTATTCTTTCATCAGAGTCCCCAAGTTTCATCCAGTGTTTGGCTGTGGTTGTCTGCATCTATCTAAGTTAACCTCTCAGAGGACAACATGTTTCTGTCTGCAAGCATAACAGAGTATCATTAAGAGTGTTAGGGATTGGTGCTTGCCCATGGTCTGGGTCTCAATTTGGGGTTGTTATTGGTTGGCCATTCCCTCAGTCTCTGCTCCCTTCCTCGTGCCTGCATTTCTTGTAGACAGGATAAATTTTTGGTTGAAAGTTTTATGGGTGGATTGGTGTCTCTAATGCTCAGCTGGGGTTCCTGTCTATCCAGGTGGCCTTTTCAGGTTCCATATCCCCAGTGTAGTGAGTCACAGCTAAGGTCAAACTCACTGATTCTTGGACACCTCGCTATACCAGGCCCTGTCTCATCCTGGAGATGCCCCTCACCTCCTTAGCCCTGTCAGTTGCAGATTTCCATTCATTTTCATGACCATCTAGCCATCTCTCCAGTCCTTCCCCACACCTGATCTTGAATCCCTCATTCCCCTCCCCATACTGCCTCCTTTTCACTTCCCTCCCTCTATCTTCCCCTTATGACTATTTTGTTCCCCCTCCTGAGTGAGAGTCAAGCTTCCTCGCTTGAGCCTTCTGTTTTGTTTAGCTTCTTTGTGTCTGTGGAGCGTAACATGGTACCTGTATTTTATGGCTAATATCTACTTGTAAATGAGTACATGTCATGCATGTCCTTTTGGGACTGAGTTACCTCACTCAGGATTATATTCTCAAGTTCCAAATATTTGCCTGCAAAATTCATGATGTCTTGGTTTTTAATAGCCAAATAGTATTTTACTGTGTAGATATACCATATTTTCTTTATCCATTCTTCAGTTGAGGGATATCTAGGTTGTTTTCAGTTTCTGGCTATTATGAGTAAAGCTGCTATGGACATAGTTGAGCAGGTGTCTTTGTGAGATGTTGGAACATCTTTTGCATATATGTCCAGGTGTGGTATAGCTGGGTCTTGAGGTAGAACTATTCCAATTTTCTGAGAAAACATCTAATTGATTTCTAAAACTTCAGTCTGATTTGTTTTATGGACATTGATAAAAAAATACTCATTAAAATACTAGTAAAATGAACCCAGGAACACATCAAAGACATCATCCATCAAAATCAAGTAGGCTTCATCCCAGAGATTCAGGGATGGTTCAATATACAAAAATCCATCAAATAATCCACTATATAAACAAACTGAAAGGAAAAAAATCACATGATTATCCCATTTGACTCTGAAAAAACCTTTGATAAAATCCAACACCCCTTCATGTTAAAGATATTAGAGAAATCAGAGATACAGGGCACATACTTACACATAATCAAAGCAATATACAGCAAGTCAATTGCCAACATCAAACTAAATGGAGAGAAACTTAAAGCATTTCCACTAAAATCAGAGACAAGACAAGATGCCCACTCTCTCCCTCTCTATTCAATGCAGTACAAGAACATCCACTCTCTACATATCTCTTTGGTATTGTACTTGAATTTCTAGCCAGAGCAATAAGACAACTAAAGGAGATTGAGGGACTACAAATTGGAAAGGGAGAAGTCAAAGTATCACTATTTGCAGAAGATATGATAATATACACAGTGACCCCAGAAATTCTGCCAGAGAATTCCTACAGCTGATAAACACCTTCAGCAAAGTGACTGGGTACAAAATTAACTCAAAGAAATCAGTAGCTGTCCTTTATACAAATGATAAATTGGTGGAGAAAGAAATTAGAGAAACCACACCCTTTACAATAGCTACAAATAATATAAAATATCTTGATGTAACTTTAACAGAGCAAATGAAAGATACATATGACAAAAACTTCAAGTTCCTGAAGAAAGAAATTGAAGAAGATAGCAAAGATGGGAAGACCTCCCATACTCATGGATTGGTAAAATTAACATAGTCCAAATGCCTATAACTCTTAACTCTAGGGGAATCTGATACCTCTGGTTTTCCTTTGTTCAAGAACACAAATTCTCCTCCACACACATTATTAAAGATATATAATAGAAATAAATCTTTAAAAATTGTTTGGAGTCAGACGCTTAAGTAATAGATTTTCATTTTTATTACATAAGAAAGCACAGCTGTAAGGATGTTCTAGTCAATGTTTCTGCAATTATTCTAGTTTCTCTCTCTCTCTCTCTCTCTCTCTCTCTCTGTGTGTGTGTGTGTGTGTGTGTGTGTGTGTGTTTATGTGTGTGTGTGCATGTTTGTGTGAGTGTTTAAACATGGGATGTTTTTTTCCATTTCAGATTTTATATTTGAGACAAGAAAGGGATAAGGAGGAGAAAAGAACATCTATAATTATTGTTCTCTTCAAAATCAATACTACCTGTACCATGTCTCTTTCTTAGCACAATTTAAAAGAGTGAAGGAGCTGAAGGGGTTTGCAATACCTTAGGAAGAACAACAATATCAATCAACCAGACCCCATCAGAGCTCCCAGAGACTAAACCACCAACCAATGACTACTCATGGAGGTACCATGACTCCAGCTCCATATGTAGCAGAGGATGGCCTTGTCCAGCATCAATAGGAGGAAAAACCCTTGGTCCTGTGAAGGCTTGTTTCCCCAATGTAGTGTAATGCCAGTGTGCTGAGGTTGGAGGGGGTGGGTGAGAGTGTGAACATCCTCATAGAAGTGGGGGGTTGGGTGGGGGGGTAGGGAAGGGGTATGGGAGAGCAGGGGGGTAGGGGATAACATTTGACATGTAAATACATAAAATATCCTAGAAAAATAAAATTAAAAATAAAGAAATAAAGGAAGCTGTCAAACTAAAAATAAAAAAAAAAAGATTTACCAAGACTGGGTCTCCTGGTTATGTCTTAGGGGATTCTGAAAGTTGTAGGAGAATATTGTCATCTTTTGCTTAAAACACGCATCTCATGTAAATTGTATATTTTACCTGGGAAGAACTATTTAATTTAACTGATAAGTTTATACTTTTTTTTTTGATTGTTAATATTTTTTTTTATTTTATTTTTTTTTATTATCTTGAGTATTTCTTATATACATTTCAAGTGTTATTCCCTTTCCCGGTTTCCGGACAGACATCACCCTCCCCCCTCCCCTTCCTTGTGGGTGTTCCCCTCCCAAACCTCCCCCCATTGCCACCCTCCCCGCATAGTCTAGTTCACTGGGGGTTCAGTCTTAGCAGGACCCAGGGCTTCCCCTTCCACTGGTGCTCTTACTAGGATATTCATTGCTACCTATGGGGACAGAGTCCAGGGTCAGTCCATGTATAGTCTTTAGGTAGTGGCTTAGTCCCTGGAAGCTCTGGTTGCTTGACATTGTTGTATTTTTGGGGTCTCGAGCACCTTCAAGCTCTTCCAGTTCTTTCTCTGATTCCTTCAACGGGGGACCTATTCTCAGTTCAGTGGTTTGCTGCTGGCATTCGCCTCTGTATTTGCTGTATTCTGGCTGTGTCTCTCAGGAGCGATCTACATCCGGCTCCTGTCGGTCTGCACTTCTTTGCTTCATCCATCTTGTCTAATTGGGTGGCTGTATATGTATGGGCCACCTGTGGGGCAGGCTCTGAATGGGTGTTCCTTCAGTCTCTGTTTTAATCTTTGCCTCTCCCTTCCCTGCCAAGGGTATTCTTTTTCCTCATTTAAAGAAGGAGTGAAGCATTCACATTTTGATCATCCGTCTTGAGTTTCGTTTGTTCTAGGGATCTAGGGTAATTCAAGCATTTGGGCTAATAGCCACTTATCAATGAGTGCATACCATGTATGTCTTTCTGTGAGTGGGTTAGCTCACTCAGGATGATATTTTCCAGTTCCAACCATTTGCCTACGAATTTCATAAACTCGTTGTTTTTGATAGCTGAGTAATATTCCATTGTGTAGATGTACCACATTTTCTGTATCCATTCCTCTGTTGAAGGGCATCTGGGTTCTTTCCAGTTTCTGGCTATTATAAATAAGGCGGCGATGAACATAGTGGAGCACGTGTCTCTTTTATATGTTGAGGCATCTTTTGGGTATATGCCCAAGAGAGGTATGGCTGGATCCTCAGGCAGTTCAATGTCCAATTTTCTGAGGAACCCCAAGACTGATTTCCAGAATGGTTTTACCAGTCTGCAATCCCACCAACAATGGAGGAGTGTTCCTCTTTCTCCACATCCTCGCCAGCATCTGCTGTCACCTGAGTTTTTGATCTTAGCCATTCTCACTGGTATGAGGTGAAATCTCAGGGTTGTTTTGATTTGCATTTCCCTTATGACTAAAGATGTTGAACATTTCTTTAGGTGTTTCTCAGCCATTCGGCATTCCTCAGCTGTGAATTCTTTGTTCAGCTCTGAACCCCATTTTTTAATAGGGTTATTTGTTTCCCTGCGGTCTAACTTCTTGAGTTCTTTGTATATTTTGGATATAAGGCCTCTATCTGTTATAGGATTGGTAAAGATCTTTTCCCAATCTGTTGGTTGTCGTTTTGTCCTAACCACAGTGTCCTTTGCCTTACAGAAGCTTTGCAGTTTTATGAGATCCCATTTGTCGATTCTTGATCTTAGAGCATAAGCCATTGGTGTTTTGTTCAGGAAATTTTTTCCAGTGCCCATGTGTTCCAGATGCTTCCCTAGTTTTTCTTCTATTAGTTTGAGTGTGTCTGGTTTGATGTGGAGGTCCTTGATCCACTTGGACTTAAGCTTTGTACAGGGTGATAAGCATGGATCGATCTGCATTCTTCTACATGTTGCCCTCCAGTTGAACCAGCACCATTTGCTGAAAATGCTATCTTTTTTCCATTGGATGGTTTTGGCTCCTTTGTCAAAAATCAAGTGACCATAGGTGTGTGGGTTCATTTCTGGGTCTTCAATTCTATTCCATTGGTCTATCTGTCTGTCTCTGTACCAATACCATGCAGTTTTTATCACTATTGCTCTGTAATACTGCTTGAGTTCAGGGATAGTGATTCCCCCTGAAGTCCTCTTATTGTTGAGGATAGCTTTAGCTATCCTGGGTATTTTGTTATTCCAGATGAATTTGCAAATTGTTCTGTCTAACTCTTTGAAGAATTGGATTGGTATTTTGATGGGGATTGCATTGAATCTGTAGATTGCTTTTGGTAAAATGGCCATCTTTACTATATTAATCCTGCCAATCCATGAGCATGGGAGATCTTTCCATCTTCTGAGGTCTTCTTCAATTTCTTTCCTCAGTGTCTTGAAGTTCTTATTGTACAGATCTTTTACTTGCTTGGTTAAAGTCACACCGAGGTACTTTATATTATTTGGGTCTATTATGAAGGGTGTCGTTTCCCTAATTTCTTTCTCGGCTTGTTTCTCTTTTGTATAGAGGAAGGCAACTGATTTATTTGAGTTAATTTTATACCCAGCCACTTTGCTGAAGTTGTTTATCAGCTTTAGTAGTTCTCTGGTGGAACTTTTGGGATCACTTAAATATACTATCATGTCGTCTGCAAATAGTGATATTTTGACCTCTTCTTTTCCGATCTGTATCCCCTTGATCTCCTTTTGTTGTCTGATTGCTCTGGCTAGAACTTCAAGAACTATATTGAATAAGTAGGGAGAGAGTGGGCAGCCTTGTCTAGTCCCTGATTTTAGTGGGATTGCTTCAAGTTTCTCTCCATTTAGTTTAATGTTAGCAACTGGTTTGCTGTATATGGCTTTTACTATGTTTAGGTATGGGCCTTGAATACCTATTCTTTCCAGGACTTTTATCATGAAGGGGTGTTGAATTTTGTCAAATGCTTTCTCAGCATCTAATGAAATGATCATGTGGTTCTGTTCTTTCAGTTTGTTTATATGATGGATCACGTTGATGGTTTTCCTTATATTAAACCATCCCTCCATGCCTGGGATGAAGCCTACTTGATCATGGTGGATGATTGTTTTGATGTGCTCTTGAATTCGGTTTGCCAGAATTTTATTGAGTATTTTTGCGTCGATATTCATAAGGGAAATTGGTCTGAAGTTCTCTTTCTTTGTTGGGTCTTTGTGTGGTTTAGGTATAAGAGTAATTGTGGCTTCATAGAAGGAATTCGGTAGGGCTCCATCTGTTTCAATTTTGTGGAATAGTTTGGATAATATTGGTATAAGGTCTTCTATGAAGGTTTGATAGAATTCTGCACTAAACCCGTCTGGACCTGGGCTCTTTTTGGTTGGGAGACCTTTAATGACTGCTTCTATTTCCTTAGGAGTTATGGGGTTGTTTAACTGGTTTATCTGTTCCTGATTTAACTTCGATACCTGGTATCTGTCTAGGAAATTGTCCATTTCCTGAAGATTTTCAAGTTTTGTTGAATATAGGTTTTTATAGTAAGATCTGATGATTTTTTGAATTTCCTCTGAATCTGTAGTTATGTCTCCCTTTTCATTTCTGATTTTGTTAATTTGGACGCACTCTCTGTGTCCTCTCGTTAGTCTGGCTAAGGGTTTATCTATCTTGTTGATTTTCTCAAAGAACCAACTTTTGGTTCTGTTGATTCTTTCTATGGTCCTTTTTGTTTCTACTTGGTTGATTTCAGCTCTGAGTTTGATTATTTCCTGCCTTCTACTCCTCCTGGGTGTATTTGCTTCTTTTTGTTCTAGAGCTTTTAGGTGTGCTGTCAAGCTGCTGACATATGCTCTTTCCTGTTTCTTTCTGCAGGCACTCAGCGCTATGAGTTTTCCTCTTAGCACAGCTTTCATTGTGTCCCATAAGTTTGGGTATGTTGTACCTTCATTTTCATTAAATTCTAAAAAGTTTTTAATTTCTTTCTTTATTTCTTCCTTGACCAGGTTATCATTGAGTAGAGCATTGTTCAATTTCCACGTATATGTGGGCATTCTTCCCTTATTGTTATTGAAGACCAGTTTTAGGCCGTGGTGGTCCGATAGCACGCATGGGATTATTTCTATCTTTCTGTACCTGTTGAGGCCCGTTGTTTGACCAATTATATGGTCAATTTTGGAGAAAGTACCATGAGGAGCTGAGAAGAAGGTATATCCTTTTGCTTTAGGATAGAATGTTCTATAAATATCCGTTAAGTCCATTTGGCTCATGAGTTCTCTTAGTCTGTCTACATCTCTGTTTAATTTCTGTTTCCATGATCTGTCCATTGATGAGAGTGGGGTGTTGAAATCTCCCACTATTATTGTGTGAGGTGCAATGTGTGTTTTGAGCTTTAGTAAGGTTTCTTTTACATATGTAGGTGCCCTTGTATTTGGGGCATAGATATATAGGATTGAGAGTTCATCTTGGTGGATTTTTTCTTTGATGAATATGAAGTGTCCTTCCTTATCTTTTTTGATGACTTTTAGTTGAAAATTGATTTTGTTTGATATTAGAATGGCTACTCCAGCTTGCTTCTTCTGACCATTTGCTTGGAAAATTGTTTTCCAGCCTTTCACTCTGAGGTAATGTCTGTCTTTGTCTCTGAGGTGTGTTTCCTGTAGGCAGCAGAATGCAGGGTCCTCGTTGCGTATCCAGTTTGTTAATCTATGTCTTTTTATTGGGGAGTTGAGGCCATTGATATTGAGAGATATTAAGGAATAGTGATTATTGCTTCCCGTTATATTCATATTTGGAAGTGAGGTTATGTTTGTGTGCTTTCATTTTCTTTGTTTTGTTGCCAAGATGATTAGTTTCTTGCTTCTAGGGTATAGCTTGCCTCCTTATGTTGGGCTTTACCCTTTATTATCCTTTGTAGTGCTGGACTTGTAGAAAGATATTGTGTAAATTTGGTTTTGTCATGGAATATCTTGGTTTCTCCATCTATGTTAATTGAGAGTTTTGCAGGATACAGTAACCTGGGCTGGCATTTGTGTTCTCTTAGGGTCTGTATGACATCAGTCCAGGATCTTCTGGCCTTCATAGTTTCTGGCGAAAAGTCTGGTGTGATTCTGATAGGTCTGCCTTTATATGTTACTTGACCTTTTTCCCTTACTGCTTTTAATATTCTTTCTTTATTTTGTGCGTTTGGTGTTTTGACAATTATGTGACGGGAGGTGTTTCTTTTCTGGTCCAATCTATTTGGAGTTCTGTAGGCTTCTTGTATGCCTATGGGTATCTCTTTTTTTAGGTTAGGGAAGTTTTCTTCTATGATTTTGTTGAAGATATTTACTGGTCCTTTGAGCTGGGAGTCTTCACTTTCTTCTATACCTATTATCCTTAGGTTTGATCTTCTCATTGAGTCCTGGATTTCCTGTATGTTTTGGACCAGTAGCTTTTTCCGCTTTACATTATCTTTGACAGTTGAGTCAATGATTTCTATGGAATCTTCTGCTCCCGAAATTCTCTTTTCCATCTCTTGAATTCTGTTGGTGAAGCTTGTATCTACAGCTCCTTGTCTTTTCTTTTGATTTTCTATGTCCAGGGTTGTTTCCATGTGTTCTTTCTTGATTGCTTCTATTTCCATTTTTAATTCCTTCAACTGTTTGATTGTGTTTTCCTGGAATTCTTTCAGGGATTTTTGCGATTCCTCTCTGTAGGCTTCTACTTGTTCTCTAAGGGAGTTCTTTATGTCTTTCTTGAAGTCCTCCAGCATCATGATCAAATATGATTTTGAAACTAGGTCTTGCTTTTCTGGTGTGTTTGGATATTCCGTGTTTGCTTTGGTGGGAGAATTGGGCTCCGATGATGCCATGTAGTCTTGGTTTCTGTTGCTTGGGTTCCTGCGCTTGCCTCTCGCCATCAGATTATCTCTAGTGCTACTTTGTTCTGCTATTTCTGACAGTGGCTAGACTGTCCTATAACCTGTGTGTCAGGAGTGCTGTAGACCTGTTTTCCTGTTTTCTTTCAGCCAGTTATGGGGACAGAGTGTTCTGCTTTCGGGCGTGTAGTTTTTCCTCTCTACAGGTCTTCAGCTGTTCCTGTGGGCCTGTGTCTTGAGTTCACCAGGCAGGTTTCTTGCAGGGGAAAAGTTGGTCCTACCTGTGGTTCCAAGGCTCAAGTTTGCTCGTGGGGTACTGCCTAAGTCCTCTCCGCTGTGGCAGCAACCGGGAAAATCTGTGCCGCTCCTTCCGGGAGCCTCCGTGAACCAGGGTTTCAGATGGCGTTTGGTGTTTTCCTCTGGCGCCTGGATGTGCACAGAGTGCAGTCTCTTCTGGTTTCCCAGGCGTGTCCGCCTGTCTGAAGGTTCAGCTCTCCCTCCCACGGGATTTGGGTGCAGAGAACTGTTTATCCGGTCTGTTTCCTTCAGGTTCCGGCAGTGTCTCAGACGCAAGGGTCCTGCCGCTCCCGGGCCCTCCCCTACGGGAACCCAGAGGCCTTATACAGTTGCCTCTTGGGCCAGGGATGTGGGCAGGGGTGGGCAGTGTTGGTGGTCTCCTCCGCTCTGCAGCCTCAGGAGTGCCCACCTGATCAGGCGGTGAGGTCTCTCTCCCACGGGGTTTGGGAGCAGAGAGCTGCTGCGGTCCGGGATCCGCCGGTGTGGGACTTCCGGTAAACACAGGAAGTGCCCGGCCTTAGAGGAATTTTGCCTCTGTGTGTCCTGAGTTCACCAGGCAGGTTTCTTGCAGGGGAAAAGTTGGTCCTACCTGCAGTTCCAAGGCTCAAGTTTGCTCGTGGGGTACTGCCTAAGTCCTCTCCGCTGTGGCAGCAACCGGGAAGATCTGTGCCGCTCTTTCCAGGAGCCTCCGTGCACCAGGGTTCCAGATGGCGTTTGGTGTTTTCCTCTGGCGCCTGGATGTGCACAGAGTGCAGTCTCTTCTGGTTTCCCAGGCGTGTCCGCCTGTCTGAAGGTTCAGCTCTCCCTCCCACGGGATTTGGGTGCAGAGAACTGTTTATCCGGTCTGTTTCCTTCAGGTTCCGGCAGTGTCTCAGGCGCAGGGGTCCTGCCGCTCCCGGGCCCTCCCCTACGGGAACCCAGAGGCCTTATACAGTTGCCTCTTGGGCCAGGGATGTGGGCAGGGGTGGGCAGTGTTGGTGGTCTCCTCCGCTCTGCAGCCTCAGGAGTGCCCACTTGATCAGGCGGTGAGGTCTCTCTCCCACGGGGTTTGGGAGCAGAGAGCTGCTGCGGTCCGGGATCCGCCGGTGTGGGACTTCCGGTAAACACAGGAAGTGCCCGGCTAGGATCAAGTTTATACTTTTAATTTGAACTAATAGTTACCATTTCAATCAAAAAGTGTTGATGGCTTGTGAAGTGTATGGCTGAGCCACAGACACAATAAAACCTGTGATTTTATTGCCTCAAGTGTAATAGAGTTGCATTTGTGACACTAATCAGGACAGCATGAAGACCACACTGCTGGTTCCCACTTTTTTATACCCTTTTTACTCTTTGTATTGAGTGTTGAAAAGAATTAACTATAAGAAAGAACAACAGAAAAAGAAGTGTCCTACAAGTATCCCCTAGAAAAGGCTTCTACTTATCCTGTTAGCTCTGGTCTCCAGCAAAGGCTAGAAGAGGTAAGAATTAACATTGCTCTATGTTTGTTTGTTAACATGAGTTCAGCTTGAGAGTTGCCCAAGAAAACATCCCTCCTCTGTAGTTCTCAAGTCAGAAACTGCAACATGTCTTAGATTTGATAGGAACTCTAAACATTGCAATGACTTAGAGATTATGATTATCAACTCATACAAAATAATTCCTTCATTGCTCAACGTTCTAGTGTATATACATGTTCTTGTTTATTGTTAAAACAAAAGCCTTTGTGAATCGGTAAGATTAGATTCTCTTTGCAGAACTGTATTTTCAAATCAAGTCATCAAACAGGACCTCATAAAATTGCAAAGCTTCTGTAAGGTAAAAGACACTGTCATTAGGACAAAACGGCAACCAACAGATTGGGAAAAGATCTTTACATCTGATAGAGGGCTAATATTCAAAATATACAAAGAACTCAAGAAGTTAGACTCCAGAGAGCCAAATAACCCTATTAAAAATGGGGTACAGAGCTAAACAAAACATTCTCAGCTGAGGATTATTGAATGGCCAGAAAACACCTAAAGAAATGTTCAACATCCTTAGTCATCAGGGAAATGTAAATCAAAACAACCCTGAGATTCTACCTCACACCAGTCAGAATGGCTAAGATAAAAAAACTCAGGTGACAGCAGATGCTGGCAAGGATGTGGAGAAAGAGGAACACTCCTCCATTGTTGGTGGGATTGCAAACTTGTACAACCACTCTGGAAATCAATCTGGAGGTTCCTCAGAAAATTGGACATTGTACTACCCGAGGATTCATCTATACCTCTCCTGGGTATATACCCAAAAGATGTTCCAACGAAGACACATGCTCCGCTATGTTCATAGCAGCCTTATTTATAATAACCAGAAGCTGGTAAGAACCCAGATACCCTTCAACAGAGGAATAGACACAGAAAATATGGTACATCTACATAATGGAGTACTACTCAGCTATCAAAAACAATGACTTCATGAAATTCATAGGCAAATGGAATGAACTAGAAAATATCATCCTGAGTGAGGTAACCTAATCACAGAAAAACACACATGGTATGCACTCATTGATAAGTGATATTAGTCCAAAAACTGGAACTATCCAAGATGCAGTCCATAAACCACAGGAAGCTCAGGAAGAAGGATTACCAAAATGTGAATGCTCCCACTCCTTCTTAAAAGGGGAAAATATATCCATAGGAGGGGATATGGAAGCAAAGTTTAGAGCAGCAACTGAAAGAATGGCCATTCAGAGCCTGGCCCACATGTGACTCATGTAGATACAGCCACCAAAACTAGATAAGATTGATGAAGCTAAAAAATGCATGCTGAAAGGGACTGGATATAGATCTCTCTTGAAAGACACATCCGGAGCATATCCAATACAGAGGTCAATGCTAGCAGCAAACTACTGAACTGAGAACAGGACCCCCTTGGTGGGAATTAAAGGGAGGATTGAAAGAGTTGAAGAGCTTGCAACCCCATAAGAACAACAATGCCAACCAACCAGAGTTTCCAGGGACTAAACCGCTACTGAAAGACGATACATGGACTGACCCAGGGCTCCAACTGTATATGTTGGGTCACCAGTGGAAGGGGAAGCCCTTGGTCCTGCCAAGGGTGGACCCCCAAGATCAGGGGAATATGGGGGGGGCGGCAGTAAGGGGGATGTTTGGGGGGAATACCCGTTGGGGGAGTGGGAGAGAAGGGGATGGGTGCTTATGGACAGGGAACCGGGAAAGCGAATAACATTTGAAATGTAAGTAAAGAAATATATCTAATAAAAAATTTTAAAAAAGTTCATGACAATGTTTCACCTATAAATAAGATATATTATTGATCTCTTCCACAATGAGGCTTTCCGTCTTTTGAGTGCAAGATCAGAATATAAAGAGAAAACCACAAATATGGACAAAATAGTAATTTTGACCATGATTTCATTTTGAAATTCCTGAGCAATATAAAAATACATCTGTTGTGAGAAAAAAAATTGACTAGAACCACCAAACACCAAAAATGATTTATGTTTCATCAATGGATAAAGTATGCTAATTTTTACAAACTACTTTAATCATGAATACCTAGAAACTTAATGAACTTTTAATCTCATAGAGACATATTATAGCTAAGCTCCTGGAGACATATTGCACTCAAGACTTTTCTGAAAGCTTTCAGGAACCTTCGGTTTGGAAAGCTTTTTTCTTTTACTAGTTTTTTCTAAATATATGGATATTTGGAGAAAATGTATCTTATCTGTAATTAAAACCCTATTGTAGGAGACTTTGATTGTCTCAGTTTGAGTATTTCTGTTTGTAACATGAAAGAGGATAAACATATTTACAAATATACATTATACTTATATCCGTGTCATAACAATTAGTGAAAGAGAAGAGCAAGGAATTTAAAGGATAGTGCGAAGGGATAGATGAAAGACTTTGGGACAGAAAGGGAAGGGATAAGTGATTACATATTTCTCCCATGTAAACATGATTGATTATGCAAAGAAGCAGTGAGTATGTCTAATGAAGGTCATAGGAGGATGGATGTTAACATTCTACATTATTATGTTGTGCATTTGAGTTTGAATGATCACCATTATTTTGACTTTGTTCCTTGGATCAGCTCTGTCATGTCCTTTCCAGCAATAATTTCTCCATTGCCTCTCAACACCTGATCCTTTTACTAAATTTTTCTCACCTCTTATTTTCCAAGTTCATTCCTATACACCCCAGATTAATCATTTTTTTGATCTTGTGGAATCCATTGTCTCTGGACATTTTCATAATCTATTGGTCCCATCAGTCTTCTTGTTCTTCCCTCCCAAACTTAAATAATGATTTGTCACTGCATTTATTCATTTTCACCTTTAAATTCACTGCTGTTTTCTTTCATTGGCTAGCAAAAATAACTATTGCATAAGCTTATATTTGTTTCTCATGTCCCTGTACATAGGCAGCTAAAGATATCAGGAGAAATAGGTACAATATTTTAACTGGTTTCACTGTAAGTTTATGACCAAAAATTTTATTTTGTTTCCTTGGACAGTTTACTTTTATTCTTAGAATATTTTCACACCTCCTTTCTCTTCAAAGAACATGCCTTGTTCTCTTTAGCTTTAGCTGATAACTTTTCTATTTTATCTTTTACTACTTATTCTACTGTTCTATGCTTATGCCCATCTAAAATCACCTCAGAGAAGGGCTGATAGGCATGCCTGTGGACAATTACTTTGATTAGATAAGTTCTGGGTGCCACTGTCGGTGGCATCATTCCTTAAGCTCTGATGCTAGTGTATGTAAAAGGGAGAAAACGAGCATAAGGGTTCACTACCCTCTTCTTCCTCACTGCAGATTCAGTTGACCTTGACTTCTGCACTGCAGACAAAGATGCCTTGACTTCCCCACGATTCAAAATGTACTCTTGAACTGTGAGCCAAAATAGTTCAACACTCCTTTAAGTTGCTTTTGTCAGGGTAATTTATTGCAGCAACGTAAAATTGCAGGCTATGACACAGTATGGACACAATACATTAATTTAAAATTAGATAAGTAATTGGCTCTCTTTTTGTTTAAGCAAACCTTATTTATAATTAATTCTTTCACACAACATATTTTGATCATGTTTTTCCCTTCGCCCAACTTCTCTCAGGTGCTTCCTACCTTCCTATCCACTCAGCTTTGTGTTTCCTTCCTTCACAACAAAAATAAAACAAAACTCAAAATAAACCAAAAACTAATGACACAGAAAAATACCTGCCTTTATTGCTGTGAAGAGACACTATTACCAAGGCAATGCTTATAAAAGGAAACATTTAACTGGGGACTTGCCTAAAGTTTCAAAAAGTTAGTCCTTATCATCATGACTGGGAGTAGACAGGCATGGCACTGGAGCAGTAGCTTATGGCTTTGCATCCAGATCCATAGGCGATAGGCAGAAGGAGAGACTGGACCTGGCCTGGCGTGCTGTCATAATCTCTGTCTTATTCTATTTTAAAATATCTGTACTCCCTACTTGGATAAGCTCATCAGTCCTATGGTTTTAAATTATATGCTTGTCCTGATGATTTTATATTTATATGTCTGGCTTAACACCTTGTGTGTAAGTTACCTGCTTAGCATCTCTCAATTGGAAGTCTAGTTCAACACGTAGCATGTCCCTGACATGACACTTGATTCCTAGCTTTATTGATCTCTAATTCGCTTGTTTCCTTGTCTTTGTTGTCTCAGCAAATGCCTTCTAAAGGACTCAGTTTGCTTAAGCCAGGAATCTAGAAGTAATCCTTGCTTTTTCATCTTTAGCATGTCTTTCTCAGTTATATGGAGAAAAGGGTCCAAATCAAGAATTCTATCATTACTTTGAATTCCTATTTTGCATGGCATTCTGGTCTGTAAACTGTTATTTTGTCTCTTGCAGAAGCTTCTTATATGACATTTCTTTCCTTTCATTATTGCCTAATAGTATTTCTGTGTGTTATTCTGAATAATATTTTGCAATAAGTTTATTTTAGTACTTTCAAGTACCTCTGGGTTTCTACCTCCTTCAGGACAAAATGCCGACTGCATATCCTGCTTATCAGGCCTTGTATGATCTGGCCTCTGGCTCCTCCCTCATCTTCTACCAACACTCAACACAGTGCTTCTCCAGTCACAGTGGCCTTGAATGTATCTGCTAACAATTTCTGCTTCAGGGACTGTGTGTTTCCTGCTTACCTCTATTACTAATTGAATCCTGTTCATTTGCCATGTCTCCTGACCTTTCCTGACTATTTTGTATGAGACAACTCCTTCCTCATTGTTCTTCTTTTATTTGTTTTACTTAACTTTTCTTAAATGTATACACACACACACAAACACACACATACACACAGTGCACACACCCACACATGTTCACATGCACACACATGCACACTCACACATACATGTGCACACACACACACACACACACACACACACACACACACACACTGCTGCTTGTGCTATATACCATAAATAAAATAACATTATTGAGGGCAGGTGTCAATTGTCTCATCCCTCTTAATTACTTAGAAGAGCTCACGGAGAGTAAATGCAAAATGATATAATTTGTTGAATAAGGAAAATACCAACTCATTCTCAGTTGTTTGATTTTAAAATTTGACAAGATAACTTCATTGACTTTTCCTTCAAATTTTGCTTCTTAAAAAAAAAAAAACGAAACCCATTAGGTTTGCAGATGAAAGGTATTTTGTTGAAAAAGATATTCATTTAAGAAGAAACTTGCATTGCACTAATTTACTCTTGCTAAAAAGAAAACTGTGTTCCCTTTATGGTCTTTGTACCAAGAACTCAGGACATCAGAGACTGTGATTTTTGAGGTTGGGAAGAGGCTTAGGTTAATTACGCTACTGTAATGCTAGGCAATCTTGTGGAGTTTGCTTGTATGCAATAATCAAAACAACATTATTCCAAGTTGGTAGACCTATTAAAGCATACACATTCTATGTGTTTCCATGTCTTTCTCCTTTTTACAGGTAGCAATTTGAAAAAAAATTATTTGCAAAACTGTGAAGATGTGACAGAATATAAAAATATGATTCTCTGTAAATAACTTGACTTCCAGTAGTGAATCTGGACAATTTCCCATAAATCTTTCTTTATATACCTAAACCTCTTTCATTTATACTCTACATAAAATTTAAAATCACCATTAAAACCAACATATCCTTATTAATACAATTATTAATTACTATACATATGTACATCTCTCTATATATCCTCTTTTTGTTAATTTGTTAACCAAAAGTTCATGAGAAACCTACATGGGCAAAACATTGTTTTAGATGCTGGTATAGTGATCAATAGAAAAATCTACATATATTCTTGCTATCACAGAATTTAAAGTTAAGTGGTGGATGACAGCAAAAGCCATATCCTATAGAAAATGAGGCATAGCAGAAGACGAGGGACTAACATAGGCAGGTGCTCATTGTAAACAAGCTTTTTCTCATTTAAGAATATACTTAAATGAAGACCTGAAGCTGAAGGAGTAAGTCAAACAGTTATCTATAGAGGAAGAGCGAGTGCAGAGGCCTTGAGGCAGGAGCATGAGGAGATTATTTCTGAAATTATCAGAGTATGTTGGATGGACTCAGTCACTTTTGGGGGACAGGAATAAGAAAGGGGCATGGTTGTGGTGAGAGGATAAACTATGTAGGGATTTATTGACCACTATAAAAACATTGACTTTATTGTCAACCCATTGGAGGATTTTGAGAAGAAATTACATGGTTCAACTTACTTTCAATAATGATTGGCTCTGTGTTGCATACTGAGAATTGATGAATGCCTGGGTGTTTATTATACTATTACTTTAATATTTCACACAGAGAACATTGTAGTTTAGATAAAGGAGTAGCAGCAGTGAGAAGGTTTAAAATGGCTTTGAAAACATGGCCATTGAAAGTTGCTAATTGGTTGGGTGCAAGGTTAAAAAAATGGTGGAGTCAAGCAGAACTAATCCCCCCTCCCCTGATTTAGCTGAAATTTTGCTATTCCCATTTAGAGGTGGATAATTTCAGGAAAGAAACGTATTGATATGGAGCAGGATAAGGCCAAAAGTTAGGACAGTCAAGTAAATAGTCTGATATAGAAATTTTGGGGTACCAGGAAAATATCAAAGATGGAAATTTTAAATTCAGAAGAACTAACAATGCCAGTAATTCTGAAACCATTAAACTTGAGGGAGAGGCAAGAGGTTGTCAATTATATGAGAATATGAATATTTTAATTAAATTATCTGAAGTAGGTGGTATTCACAACTGAAGTAATTAAACTTATTTTTTATCAAATTTTATGCAAAATAGTTTCATTAAAATTTCACATAGAAGTTAGTTGAATAGAGAGCAGCATTTTTATTAGATTTTACTTTTTCTAAATTAAAAATTAGTCTCTTAATTTCTTGAATATAAATTACTAGATAAAAATATTAGCCTAAATAACGTGAGTTCCAGATTTCATAAATAGCAGCAATACAGGATCCAGCCTCAAAAGTAAAAGAGGTCATAGTTATTCAAGCATGTTAAGGATATGCTGAAGTTATTAGTGCAAACAACTTCAACTTTCAAGCTTTGGAGAACTGATTTAATCAAGATCGTTTCTAATGTGACAGCATACTAGATTATTTTTTTGCCTTGTCAAATATCTTGTCTGCAAATATGAGACCAATAGTATGCAAATTAAGAATGAAAGGGATTATTTTTGAAAGAAGTTGAGGTTTCTTAGACGGCTTACAGAATAGCTGGATATTAGATTCAGAAAACAGGAAGGAAAGAAGAAAAAAACAAAATAAAGGTTTCCTACAAAATAGAGAGTGGTGTTATGCTATCACCACCGGCTCCTAGTGTTGTACAGTGGTTCCTGTTGTTCCAGGCTATGTTATAGTCACAACCCCAATCTTTTCAATCACTCTATGATGACTGAGAATCCTTTCATGGTTAAGAACTATGGAAACTGCTCATGGATTGGCAGGATTAATATAGTAAAAATGGCCATTTTACCAAAAGCGATCTACAGATTCAATGCAATCCCCATCAAAATACCAATCCAATTCTTCAAAGAGTTAGACAGAACAATTTGCAAATTCATCTGGAATAACAAAAAACCCAGGATAGCTAAAACTATCCTCAACAATAAAAGGACTTCAGGGGGAATCACTATCCCTGAACTCAAGCAGTATTACAGAGCAATAGTGATAAAAACTGCATGGTATTGGTACAGAGACAGACAGATAGACCAATGGAATAGAATTGAAGACCCAGAAACGAACCCACACACCTATGGTCACTTGATTTTTGACAAAGGAGCCAAAACCATCCAATGGAAAAAAGATAGCATTTTCAGCAAATGGTGCTGGTTCAACTGGAGGTCAACATGTAGAAGAATGCAGATCGATCCATGCTTATCACCCTGTACAAAGCTTAAGTCCAAGTGGATCAAGGACCTCCACATCAAACCAGACACACTCAAACTAATAGAAGAAAAACTAGGGAAGCATCTGGAACACATGGGCACTGGAAAAAATTTCCTGAACAAAACACCAATGGCTTATGCTCTAAGATCAAGAATCGACAAATGGGATCTCATAAAACTGCAAAGCTTCTGTAAGGCAAAGGACACTGTGGTTAGGACAAAACGGCAACCAACAGATTGGGAAAAGATCTTTATCAATCCTACAACAGATAGAGGCCTTATATCCAAAATATACAAAGAACTCAAGAAGTTAGACGGCAGGGAGACAAATAACCCTATTAAAAATGGGGTTCAGAGCTAAACAAAGAATTCAGAGCTGAGGAATGCCGAATGGCTGAGAAACACCTAAAGAAATGTTCAACATCTTTAGTCATAAGGGAAATGCAAATCAAAACAACCCTGAGATTTCACCTCACACCAGTGAGAATGGCTAAGATCAAAAACTCAGGTGACAGCAGATGCTGGCGAGGATGCGGAGAAAGAGGAACACTCCTCCATTGTTGGTGGGATTGCAGACTGGTACAACCATTCTGGAAATCAGTCTGGAGGTTCCTCAGAAAATTGGACATTGAACTGCCTGAGGATCCAGCTATACCTCTCTTGGGCATATCCCCAAAAGATGCCCCAACATATAAAAAAGACATGTGCTCCACTATGTTCATCGCAGCCTTATTTATAATAGCCAGAAGCTGGAAAGAACCCAGATGCCCTTCAACAGAGGAATGGATACAGAAAATGTGGTACATCTACACAATGGAATATTACTCAGCTATCAAAAACAATGACTTTATGAAATTCGTAGGCAAATGGTTGGAACTGGAAAATATCATCCTGAGTGAGCTAACCCAATCACAGAAAGACATACATGGTATGCACTCATTGAGAAGTGGCTATTAGCCCAAATGCTTGAATTACCCTAGATGCCTAGAACAAATGAAACTCAAGACGGATGATCAAAATGTGAATGCTTCACTCCTTCTTTAAAAGGGGAACAAGAATACCCTTGGCAGGGAATAGAGAGGCAAAGATTAAAACAGACACAGAAGGAACACCATTCAGAGCCTGCCCCACATGTGGCCCATACATATACAGCCATCCAATTAGACAAGATGAATGCAGCAAAAAAGTGCAGGCCGACAGGAGCCGGATGTATATCGCTCCTGAGAGACACAGCCAGAATACAGCAAATACAGGGGCGAATGTCAGCAGCAAACCACTGAACTGAGAACGGGACCCCTGTTGAAGGAATCAGAGAAAGAACTCGAAGAGCTTGAAGGAGCTCGAGACCCCATATGTACAACAATGCCAATCAACCAGAGCTTCCAGGGACTAAGCCACTACCTAAAGACTATACATGGACTGACCCTGGACTCTGACCTCATAGGTAGCAATGAATATTCTAGTAAGATCACCAGTGGAAGGGGAAGCCCTTGGTCCTGCTAAGACTGAACCCCCAGTGAACGTGAGTGTTGGGGGGAGGGCAGTAATGGGGGGAGGGTGGGGAGGGGAACACCCATAAAGAAGGGGAGGGGGAGGGATTAGGGGGATGTTTGCCTGGAAACCGGGGAAAGGGAAATGTAAATAAGAAACACTCAAGTTAATAAAAAGCTCTCTTTGTTAAAAAAAAAATGATTCTTTCTAAAAAAAAAAACAAAAAAAAACAAAACAAAACAAAACAAAAAAAAAAACAGAGACTGAAGGAACACCCATTCAGAGCCTGCCCCACATGTGGCCCATACATATACAGCCACCCAATTAGACAAGATGGATGAAGCAAAGAAGTGCAGACCGACAGGAACCGGATGTAGATCGCTCCTGAGAGACACAGCCAGAATACAGCAAATACAGAGGCGAATGCCAGCAGCAAACCACTGAACTGAGAATAGGTCCCCCGTTGAAGGAATCAGAGAAAGAACTGGAAGAGCTTGAAGGGGCTCGAGACCCCTTATGAACAACAATGTCAAGCAACCAGAGCTTCCAGGGACTAAGCCACTACCTAAAGACTATTCATGGACTGACCCTGGACTCTGACCTCATAGGTAGCAATGAATATCCTAGTAAGAGCACCAGTGCAAGGGGAAGCCCTGGGTCCTGCTAAGACTGAACCCCCAGTGAACTAGACTGTTGGGGGGAGGGCGGCAATGGGGGGAGGGTTGGGAGGGGAACACCCATAAGGAAGGGGAGGGGGGAGAGGGATGTTTGCCCGTAAACCGGGAAAGGGAACAACACTCGAAATGTATATAAGAAATACTCAAGTTAATAATAATAATAATAAAAAAGAACTATGGAAACAGAGCTTCCATCTTGAAAAACAGTTTGTATTTTCTAGTGGAAATGGGTTTTGTAAAAGGTACAGCTTGTGAATTACTATAAGGAATAGTAATGTGTGTATATGTGTGTGTGTGAGTGTGTGTGTATGTGTGTGTATATGTGTGTGCGTGAGTGTGTGTGAGTGTGTGTGTATGTGTGTGTATATGTGTGTGTGAGTGTGTGTATGTGTGTGTATGTGTGTTTGTGTGTGTGTGAGTGTGTGTGTATGTGTGTGTATGTGTGTGTGAGTGTGTGTATGTGTGTGTATATGTGTGTGTGAGTGTGTATGTGTGTGTATGTGTGTTTGTGTGTGTGAGTGTGTGTGTATGTATGTGTATGTGTGTGTATGTGTGTGTGTGAGTGTGTGTGTGCATATGTATGTGTATGTGTGTGTATGTGTGTGTGTGTGAGTGTGAGTGTGTGTGTGTGTGTGTGTGTTTTGGTTCAGATGAGTTCGAGTTTCCTTCTTTGCCTCTTTTACCTTCATCTGAGTGGTATATAGCTTCATAGTCATGGAAGGTGGGTATATAGAGAATCACAGGTACTTAGGTAAAGAATAGAAATCAAACAAATTAAAATTGCAAAACCTTTGGGTTATTTTGAAGACATAAGAATGTAGCATATTTAGAATCTCCAAAGGATAATTCTTATTCCTCTTCTCCCAGTATGTTTGGCATAGATTTAATTGTAATTTCCATTGTACTATGAGGAAAGTGTTGTTCTCAGCGCTTTCGTTAAATTATTCTTATATACTACAAAACAATATAATTATTGTAATTTTCTAAATTTTGCGAAACTGTAGACCCATACATCTTTGAAACTAACTAAATCCCAAATATAAAAACATTTGTAGAAATCTGAAGCTGGAAATATTTGTAACTGTGTATTTTTTAATTCTATATATTCCAGTGAGTGTATAGTGGTATATTATAAGTTTAATCTTGATTTCCCTAATGTTGCAAGGTAAAAGGTGTCTTATGTGACTAATTACTCATATTTATTTTTTGGTGAAGTATTTCTCCTAGTCTTTTACCTATTGTCTTAGTTAGGATTGCTATGCTTGCAAGAAACACTATGAACAAGGCAATTGTCTTTTAGTTAGAGTTTTATTGCTGTGAAGAGCCACTATGACCATGGCAACTCTTACAAAGGGCAACATTTAATTGGGGTTGGTTTAGTGGTTCTGAGGTTCAGTTCATTATCATCATGGCAGGAAGTATGGCAGTGTCCAGGCAGGCATGGAACTGGAGGAGTTGAGAGTTTTACATCTTGTTCTGAAGGGAAACAGGAGAAGACTCACTCCCAAGTGGCTGGGAGGAGGGTCTCAAAGCCCCACTGACACACTTCCTTCAATGAGGCTACATCTATTCCAGCAATGTTACACCTCCTAATAGTGCCAGTTCCTGGGCCAAGCATATTCAAATCACCACAGCAACACTTAGAAAGGAAAACATTTAACTGGTTGCTGGCTTATAGTTCAGAGATTTAGGTCCATTATTGTCATGGCAGAAAGCATGGTAGCCTGTAGACATACATGGTGCTGGAGAGCCACTGAGAGTTCTATAACTGGATCTGAAGATAGGAGAAAGATAGAGTGACATTGGGCCTGGATTGAGCGTTTGAAACTCTCAAATCACACACCCCAAGTGGTGTACTTCCTCCAACAAGGCCATTCCTACTTCAAGCAAACCTAATAGCATCACTCCCTATGGGCCCATGAGGGACATTTTTTTTCTTTCCTTCTTTCTTTCTTTCTTTCTTTCTTTCTTTCTTTCTTTCTTTCTTTCTTTCTTTCTTTCTTTCTTTCTTTCTTTCTTGTTGTTGTAAAATTACATTAAAGGGCTGTCTTTTACCCCACTTCATCCATCACCACAGTGCCCCAAGATATCTGCTAGATATCTTGCCAGAAGCATACATCCCAACTTCGT
Source organism: Rattus norvegicus (assembly GCF_021556685.1). NCBI lineage: Eukaryota > Metazoa > Chordata > Mammalia > Rodentia > Muridae > Rattus > Rattus norvegicus. The sequence goes on from NC_141534.1 coordinate 157,037,480, forward strand.
GGCGGCCCAGTGTCTCTGTTGCCACACTTTCCCAAAGTCAAATTGCCACAAGAAAGATCACACAGCCCAATATCCTCTGATCCAATTGATAAGATATAGTTGCCCACCTAAACATACAAAGCCTTGTACACATCCATCCCTTAAGAACATTCATAACAACCTGTAAGGTACAGCATGGAATCTTAACCTCAGCCTCCATGTTCTCTCGGTGACTGCTACTTCTCCTCCAGTTTCTTGTCCCTTCTGTTCCAGTCTTGTTGAAAATGCTATCTTTTTTCCACTGGATACTTTTGGCTCCTTTGTCAAAGATCAAGTGACCATAGGTGTGTGGGTTCATTTCTGGGTCTTCAATTCTATTCCATTGGTCTACCTGCCTGTCTCTGTACCAATACCGTATAGTTTTTATCTACTGTTCTGTGATACAGCTTGAGGTAAGGGATGGTGCTTTCCCCAGAAATTCTTTTATTGTTGTGAATAGTTTTTGATATCCTGGGTTTTTTTTATTATTCCAAATGAATTTGTCAATTGCTATTTCTAACTCTATGAAGAATTGAATTATAATTTTGATGGGTATTTCATTGAATCTGTAGCATGTTTTTGGCAAGATGGCCCTTTTTACAATATAAATCCTGACAATCCATGAACATGGGAGATCTCTCCATCTTCTTAGATCTTAGAGACTTGAAGTTTTTGTCATACAGATCATTCACTTGCTTGTTTAGAGTCATACCAGGGTATTTTATATTATTTATAACTATTGTGAAGGGTATTTTTTCCCCTAATTTCTTTCTCAGCCTGATTATCCTTTGAGTAGAGGAAGAATACTGATTTGTTTGAGTTAATGTTATATCCAGCCACTTTGCTGAAGTTGTTTATCAAGTTCAGAAATTCTCTGGTGGAATTTTTGGGGTCACTTAAGTATACTATCATATCATCTGCAAATAGTGATATTTTGACTTCTTCCTTTCCAATTTGTATCCCTTTGACCTCCTTTGGTTGTCTGTTTGCTCTGGGTAGGACTTTGAGTACTATATTGAATAGGTAGGGAGAGAGTGAGAAGCCTTGTCTGTCCCTGATTTTAGTGGGTTTTCTTCAAGTTTCTCTCCATTTAGTTTGGAGTTGGCTACTGGTTTGCTGTATATTGCTTATACTATGTTTAGATATAGGCCTTGAATTCCTAATCATTCCAAAAATTTTAACATGAAGGATTGTTGAATTATTTCAAATGCTTTCTCAGCATCTAAAGAGATGATCATGGATTTTTTCTTTGAGTTTGTTTATGTAGTGGATTACATTGATGGATTTCTGTATATTGAACCATCCCTGAATCCCTGCAATGAAGCCTACTCGATCACGATAATCATTTTGATGTTTCTTGGATTCAGTTTGCGTGAATTTTATTGAGTAATTTTGTATAGATATTCATAAGGGAAATTGATGTGAAACTTTCTTTGTTGGGTCTTTGTGTGATTTAGGTATAAGCATAATTGTGGCTTCAAAGAATGATTTGGGTAGTGTTCATTCTGTTTCAATTTTGTGGAATAGTTTGGAAAGTATTGGTATGAGGTCTTCTATGAAGGTCTGATAGAATTCTCCACTAAACCCATCTAGTCCTGGGCTTTTTTTGGTTTGGAGACACATTTAATGACTGCTTCTATTTCTTTAGGAGTTATGGGATGGTTTATTTCACCTTGATTTAACTGGGATCCTGGTACCTGAGATCTGTCTAGAAATCTATTTCATCCAGATTTTCCAATTTTGTTGAGTATAGGATTTTGTAGTAGGATCTGATGATTTTTTGGAATTTCCTCAGTTTCTGTGGTTATATCTCCCTTTTCATTTTTGATTTTGTTAATTTGGATACTTTCTTTGTGTCCTCTGGTTAGTCTGGCTAAGGGCTTATCTATCTTGTTGATTTTCTTTCTTTTTTTTTAAATTTATTTAATACTTAATAATAATTCTTTGGTTTCTGGGCAAACATCCCCCTCCCCCCTCCCCTTCCTTATGGGTGTTCCCCTCCCAACCCTCCCCCCATTGCCGCCCTCCCCCCAACAGTCTAGTTCACTGGGGGTTCAGTCTTAGCAGGACCCAGGGCTTCCCCTTCCACTGGTGCCCTTACTAGGATATTCATTGCTACCTATGAGGTCAGAGTCCAGGGTCAGTCCATGTATAGTCTTTAGGTAGTGGCTTAGTCCCTGGAAGCTCTGGTTGCTTGGCATTGTTGTACATATGGGGTCTCAGGCCCCTTCAAGCTCTTCCAGTTCTTTCTCTGATTCCTTCAACGGGGGTCCTATTCTCAGTTCAGTGGTTTGCTGCTGGCATTCGCCTCTGTATTTGCTGTATTCTGGCTGTGTCTCTCAGGAGCGATCTACATCTGGCTCCTGTCGGTCTGCACTTCTTTGCTTCATCCATCTTGTCTAATTGGGTGGCTGTATATGTATGGGCCACATGTGGGGCAGGGTTTTCTTAAGAAAAAAAAACAGCTCCTGGTTTTGTTACGTCTTTGTATAGTTCTTCTTGTTTCTACTTGATTGATTTCAGCCCTGAGTTTGATTATTTCTTGCCATCTACTCCTCTTGGGTGTATTTGCTTCTTGTTCTAGAGATTTTAGATATGCTGTCCAGTTGCTAATATATACTCTGTCTTCTTTCTTTTGGAGGAACTCAGAGCAATGAACTTTCTTCTTAGTCTGCTTTCATTGTGTTCCATAAATTTCGGTATGTTGTCCCTTCATTTTCGTTAAATTCTAAAATGTCTTTAATTTCCTTCTTTATTTCTTTCTTGACCAAGTTGTCAATGAGTAAAATATTGTTCAGCTTCTGTGTATATGTGAGCTTTCTGTTGTTATTGAGGACCAGCCTTAGTTCATGGTGATCTGATATTATCCATAGGATTATTTCAATCTTCTTGTATCTTTTAGACCTGTTTTGTGACTGATTATATGGTCAATTTTGGAGAACATTTTATGAGGTGCTGAGAAGGTATATTCTTTTGTTTTAGGATGAAATGTTCTATAGATATCTCTTAAATGCATTTGGTTTATAACTTATGTTAGTTTCTCTTTGAGTCTGTTTATTTTCTGTTTCCATGATCTGTCCATTGATGAGAGTGGAGTGTTGAAGTCCCACACTATTATTGTTTGAGGTACAATGAGTGCTTTGATTTTTGGTAAGGTTTCTTTTATGAATGTAGATGCCCTTGCATTTGAAGCATAGATATTCAGAATTGTGAGTTCATCTTTGTGGATTTTTTTCTTCGATGAATATCGTGTCCTTCCTTATCTTTTTGATAACTTTTGGTTGAAAGTCAATTTTATTCGATATTAGAATGGCCACTCCTGCTTGTTCCCTGAGACGATTTGCTTGGAAAATTGTTTTCAAGCAGGTAGTGTCTATCTTTGTCACTTAGGTGTGCTTCCTGTATGCAGCAAAATACTGGGTCCTCTTTCTGTATCCAATCTGTTAGTCTATGTCTTTTTATTGGGGGAATTGAGTCCATTGGTATTGAAAAATGTTAGGGACCAATGATTTTTTTCCTGTTATTTTTGTTGTTAGAGGTGGAATTATGTTTGTATGGTTTCTTCTTTTGTGTTAGTTGTGAGATTACTTTCTTGCTTTTTCTAAGGTGTAGTTTCCCTCCTTTGTGTTGGAGTTTTCCATTTATTATCCTTTTTAGGGCTGGATTTGTGGAAAGATATTGTATAAATTTGGTTTTGCTATGGAATTTCTTGGTTTCTCCTTCTATGTTAATTGAGAGTTTTGTATTCTGTTAGGGTCTGTATGATATCTGCCCAGTATCTTCTAGCTTTCATAGTTTATTTGAGAAGTCTGGTGTAATTCTGACAGGTCTGCCTTTATATGTTCCTTGACCTTTTCCCCTTACTGCTTTTAATAGTCTTTCTTTGTTTTGTGCACTTGGTGTTTTGACTATTATGCCAGGAATTTCTTTTCTGGTCTAATCTATTTCGAGTTTTGTAGGCTTGTTGTATGTTTGTGGGCATCTCTTTCTTTAGGTTAGGGAAGTTTTCTTCTATAATTTTGTTGAAGATATTTACTGGCCCTTTAAGTTGGGGATCTTCATTCTGTTCTATACCTATTATCTTTAGGTTTGATCTTCTCATTGTGTCCTGGATTTTCTGGATGTTTTGGGTTAGAAGCTTTTCAGTTTTGCATTTTCTTTGAAGGTTGTGTCAGTGTTTTCTATGGTATCTTCTGCCTGTGAGATTCTCTCTTCTATCTCATGTATTCTGTTGGTGATGCTTGCATCTATAACTCCCGGTTTTCTATCTCCAGGGTTGTCTCTCTTTGTGGTTTTTGTTTGTTTGTTTGTTGTTTCTATTTCCATTTTTAAATCCTCGATGGCTTTGTTCAATTCTTTCAATTCTTGGTTATTTTTCTTCTTCTTTAAGCGCTTTTATCTGTTTACCTGTGTTGTACTGTATTTCATTAAGGGAGTTATAAAGTCCTCTAACATCATCATGAGTTGTGATTTTAAATAAATATCTTGCTTTTCCAGTGTGTTGGGGTATCCAGGGCTTGCTGTGGTGGGGGAATTGGGTTATGATGATGCCAAATGGCCTTGGTTTCTGTTGCTTAATTTCTTGCCCTTGCCTCTCACTATCTGCTTCTCTCTGGTCTTAGCTGATCTTGCTGTCTCTGACAGTGGCTTTACCCTCCTGTAAGCCTGTGTGTCAGCACTACTGAAGACTAGCTTTCCTCCAGGGAGATCTGGGTACAGAGAGCTGTGGCACAGGGTTAGCTCAGGACACAGACAGAAACTAGAAGGATCCTGTCCCAGATTCCTCCTCCATTCCTGTGTCCTGAGTGCTCTGGGTGGCTTTCTTGGAGCAGAAGTGGTGATCTTACCTGTGCTCTCAGTTGTGTCAGCACTTCTGGGAGACTGACTTTCTCCCAGTGGGATCTGGGTACAGAGAGCTGTGGCACAGGGTCAATTCCGGGTGCAGGTGGAAACCAGGTGGGCATTTTCATTCAAAGCATCATCCCGACTATAAATGGGGTTCTTCTACCTTCGTATTAAATATTGTTTTTTGTATTTTAGATACAAGTAATTTTTAAAATATTTGACTTGCAAACATTTTCCTTAAATATTGAGCATGAATTTATTTTAAAATTTCTAACAATTTAAAAATTGGTCATATATATATATATATATATATATATATATATATGTCATGCTTCAAGCTTTTGCCATCATCACTAAGAACTCTCTCTAACCTGATTTCATGAATATTTATACTTTTATATCTTCAATTTAGGCCTGAGACTTGTTTGAAATTATGCCCTACGTGGGCTATATAGAACGATCAAAGTTCTTTCATTGTATTTATGGAGATTGTTCTTCAAAAGTGTTAGCTCATTTGTTGAAATGATTACCCCTTCCGCCTGAAGCTGTCTTGGAACTTTTGTTTGTGGAAGAGGCAGTCATTTTGACCTCTTAAGGAATGTAAATATATTTTATAGACAACTAATTCTGCGATTTAAAATGTAAAAGACTGTTCCATTCCTTAGGAAGCCGCCTTTCATCACATGGATTTGGATAATAAATGAGTACTGAAGTAAGTGTCCCTTAGTTAGAAGAACTGCTTACTATTTTTCAGTATGGTGACAAGAATTTAGACTCTAAAAATCAAAATTAGGGAAATGTTCTATTTAGGAGCAAAGAAAACCTGTTTCTATTTTGTTAGAATGATATTTATTTGAGAGGAGAAGCACTGTATGAGCACACAGTTGCCCTATCACCCGTCTTTCAGGTAGATAGTACACTTACGTGTACATTTTTTTTATTGTCTGATTTATCTTTAATTGATTTTATATTAAGCTATGCTGATGCCCATAGGGGCAATTTTTAAAATTTATTAATTTTTTCACTTATTCACTTTGCATTCCATATGCTACCTCCCTCCCGCTCTCCCCCTCCCACGATTTTCCCCCTATTCTCCTTCCCCTTCTCCTCTGAGTGAGTGGGGACCTCCCTGAATATCTTCCCACCCTTTCATATCAAGTCTATGTGAGGCTAGACTCATCTTTTCCTACTGAGGCCAGACAGGGCAGCCCAGCTAGAAGAACATACCCTATGTGTACTCGTGTACATTTTAGAGTCAGTTTGTGATGTTTGAACTTGGGACTTGGGACTGCTGTTGTAAGAACAGATCTATTTTTTCCATATACATTGGTTTTCTTATGGGTGTGTTATTGCATATCTTTTGTTCCTAATGCATAGTTTCAGACTTCTGTTTCTTGGAAACATTCTAGGGATTGGAGAAACCTCTCTCCAGTTAAGAATACTTGCTTGTGGCGTAGGGGACACTGGGTCAGAGCACTCATATGTGGTGGTTAAGCTGTTGCATGGATTTTGATGCCTTATTTTGGCTATGCACCTGTATATGTGTGGTGCACAAACACCCATGCAGGCACTCACACATACACAAAAGAGAAAAATTATATTATATTTTATTTTTTTGAGACAAGGTTTCTCTGTGTAGGCCTGGCTGTCCTGAAACTCACTCTGTAGACAGGCTGGTCTCATGCAGAGATCTGTCTGACTTTGCCTCTCATGTGGAAAAAATATTTAAAAAATGTTTTGCTTTATATAAGTTTGATTTTGTTTTTCAAGCCAAGGTTTCTCTATATAGCCCTGACTGTCCTGGACCTTGCTCTGTAGACCTAGCTGGTCTTAAACTTAGAGACATACCTTTCTGTGACTCCTGATTACTAGAATTAAAGATGGACATCATCACCGCCTAGTTGAAAAGTTAAAAAAAGTTTTAATTAATACAGTGAGAAAATAAGGTAAAATAGAAAGAGAAATTATGTTTTTGTATTCATACAGGAAAATATAATAGATCCATATTTGGATTTTAAAATTTGAGATAGTTGTTCTTTTGATGATGTGGTTTTTCTATATGGATGTCAATTTCTATGCTTAAAAAATAATTTTATATGCTATTTGTTCATCTCAAATGTTTTAAATTTTGTTTCTAACATATCAAATTAGCCTTCCAGGAGACAAGTACCACACCAATTTGCTATCCAGTGAAATTGTTTGAGATTGCTAGCAGAGTGAACGGAGGTAGTAGTGAGGCTTGCATTGAAGTCAGTAATTTGTGCTCCTGTTCTAGAGGCTGTGCTAGGAGGTAGGGAGGAGCTCTCCTCTTGTTTGCTGTCTTTCCAATTGCTTGGAGCACATGATGGGTTTATAATATGTCCTGGGTTGTTAAATCGTATCAGCTGTCCCCCTTGTCACATCTGCTGCCACATCTGTGCTGTTGGTTCCAATAGTCTTCTGGAGTTTAGGGAAATTTATAATCTAATAAGGAATTAGGTCTATGAAAACAATGTTCTCCTGTTATTCTGAAGAAATGCTCTATAGTCACAAGCTTTTGTGATGTTCGCGTAAAATTAAAATGGCTTGAAAATACTTAGAAACTGTATATGAAATAACAACTCGGTTTTCTTTATAATGAATTAACACATGCTTTCTAGGTGGGCTGTTCATGTCAAAATGAATTATAAATAATGACGAATCTATCATCCAATCTTGCTCAAAAGTAATTTTGTTCAATTATGGAGGGTTTCAAAATGATTTATTTTAGAGTTCTAAGATTAGTGAGAAACCAAGGCCAGAGGAGGGAAGGACGCTAAACCACAAAATTGCTACCCTGTTCATTCCAATCTGAATAGACAGAGCTTCCTAAGTGTCATGATATCTCATGTAATTGCATTAGTAAGTGACTCTTTGTTATGGTCCTATAACACGTCTATAATTTTGGAACAAAAACTTTAGCTTTTCAAACAGTTATTATGTTTAATAAGGTGTATGTGTGTGAGTATGTGAGTGCAGGGCATGTGATGAGGCCAGGAGACATAAGTGGTTGTAAGCTGCTTGGTGTAGGAGCTGGAAACTGAACTTGGTCCTGTGCAAGCGTACGTGCCCTTGGGTGCTGAGCCATCTCTCCAGATCATCCACCTAAGTTTCATGTGAGTGACAAAGTATTCCAACACTATTATATGACAACCCCTTGTCACTTCATTAAGAAATTGCTGGCTGAATGTCTATTAGTTTATTTGTCAAACTGAACATCTAAGCACAGTCACAGAAATGCTGTGGTAACTTGAAAGCGCTACTATTTTTATATGAAGGTCAGGTGAACTGTGTCTATTTACCCATCAGTGTTTAAGATCCATGAAAGTGGGATTTTGTCTTTGAAAGAATTCCAATATAACCAAGCAACTAGAATGGCACTAGCACATAAAAAGCACACACTACTTGCTGGATATTTAAAAATATATATTTAGAATTCTGGTTTTCCATTTATTTCATATTTTTACTTTATAGGTTATATTACCATTTCTCAGGGTAGGCTCTGTAAAGACGCTATTTTAAAATTTGTTTTTTTTCCACTTTTATATCTTGAAAGACTAGCTTAGTCCTCAAGATTCATAAGTACTCATACGGCTACATGAACGAGTGAAGAGTCTACAGTGCACAATGTGCTCTATCTTTTATATTTAACTCACCGTTTTCATGACTGTGTCATTATTTTCTTTTTACTTTTGTTTTTCTGAAGCTTCTTTATACCTGACTTTAGGCCAGACTTCTTTTTAAAAACTTTACATAAAATTCACGTGGCTTCTAAATCTCATCATGGTTTTTAATAATTCTGAAAAAAAATTGTAGCTATTATCCCTTTAGCTTCCTTTAATACAGTTGAAATATTGAATATTTTGATGTAATGAGGTTCCTTATGCTTTCTCTCTCCTATTTCTTTTGTGTAGCACTGACAACTTGATCGTTTATTCTATTCTCCATAATTTTCTCTTTGGCTATATCTAATCTGCTGGATAATATATAAAATGACACGAGAAAGCTTAACAAATATACTTTTACAAGTCCTAAGTTTAAAATTGCTTATAATTTCTTTTAGTTTGTCTCTATTTCTTCCTCTTTTTTTCTCATATGTCTTGGGCAGAGTCTTGCTGGAGATCAAATCCAATGCTTCAAGCCTCACGGATACTAGCCATGCATGCTAACACTAACAAGCCTCCCAGCTTCTTTTTATCTTTTTAAATAATATCTAAAATACTCCTTCAAGACAGTAAATTGTTCTATTTTCTAAGCATTGGGCAAGAGCCTTATATGCCACATTTATTGTATCTACCGATTCTTTTTTTCATGAAGTAAGTCTTCATACAGTTTATAAGTTTTGTGAGTTAATCTTCAGCAAAAGTTGCTCTCAGGACAATTATATGTGTTGTAGAAATGTGCTGAGAGATGAGCAAAGCTAGAGTAGTCTTACTGGCCTGGGTCCCTTTTCTCTTAATTTCTGGGTTTGGATGTTAATATTATCTGAAGTGAACATTTACATAAAATTTATATTTGTGTTGTGGGTTCCAGACATATAAGAAGGTTTAAAGATGAGAATTGATTACTATTTTTTATACCTAGCTACAGTACCCCTAAAATAATAATATTTTGATGTAAATTTTTAAAATATTTAAAAGTATTTAAATTTGTACACGTGAAGATATGGCCACCTATCTTTATGTACAAATCTGGTTGATATTTGACTATTTCTATTCCTTTTAAAATGTCCTTGGGCTAGGACTGACTTTTGCTTTTCTAAACATTGGTTTCGTATTGGAATTATTTACTGTGACATTTTTGGCTATGAAATGTCATGTCAAATGATTGTGCTAGAGCGCAGAAACAGAGTGAAGAACCATAGACTCACAGGATCTAAGATTTAAAAGTGGCTTTTGAAAATATTGAATCTACCTCTAAAAGAGCTGATAGGCAGGTCAACATTCTTTCTCTCCTCTGTCCATGTCATAAAATATGCAAACCTACAAAAAAGTGATTTTGATGATGTTGAAAGCCAAGTTTAAAATTAGAGCCTCACTTATGTTATGTTAACTTTCTGTTGCTATGGCAAAATACCTGAGGCAATCAACTTTTAAGGAAGAAAACGTCTTTTAGGCCACATTTGCACAGTTACAGTCAATGGTTGCTTTGTCCTGTTACTTTGGGCCTATAGTGAGGCTTACCATCCAGTCATGCCTCTCAAGAGCATGCCTTTCAGTTAGGCCCTATCTCTACAAGCTACTACCGAGTCCCAGTATCTCAGTTAATGGCCAATTATTTAAGAAGACATGAGCTTTTGTTGGGGACATTTAAGGTACGTTGATTTCCTTTCTTCATAAACTGTAATTATTTTTTCACTTTGTCCTATTTTATCTTCAAAGGAGCTTGCAGATTTCAGACTAAGTAAACACACAGGTATCATCCATTTGTTCTTAATGCAGTCAGTACCTGCCACTTTGTGCAGGCCCGTAGGTGTTTCCTTCATCATAATTTATTTCCTTGAGATGGCTTAACAATAGGGTGGTGCCCTGCTTCCTTGGGTGTAATTTCTACTTAGGTCGAGTGCAGAAGTAAATTTAGAATTGCAACTATAATCCTGTTGAGGTTATGCAAAATAAGGAGGAAAGAAAAGAAAAAGGAACCAAGGAAACAGCATCAGCAGGACAAAACGAGGCTGCTGTCTTGAAAAGACTCCATTTCTCTTTCTCTGTGGGCATAGGCATGTGGGTGGGTTCTCTCCATTCTGCAGTCACAGATCCAGCCTCCCCCAAATTAATCAAGTGTCAAGCTGAGAAATCTGTGGGGCTTTCTGCAGTAGCACAGTGTGCCACATTATAATTTTTTAAAAGCAAAGACAGAAACAACCCAAATAATTCCATTTACATCTGAATTAAATTCTTCAGGCATTTCCTGGATTCTATTAGCAATTCAACAAGAAGCCTAGTATTAGGAAACAGGGAATAATTACAAAAGAAAGGGAGGGATCAGAGTACCTGGCCTCTGAGTTTATAATGCAAAATTTGGCTGAAATGGTTGTTTTTGTTATGATTAGGAGGTGGTGGATCAAATTTTAATCCTTCAAAGTAATTTTCTGTTATTGAAAATCCATTTTTTTTTATTTTTGTGTGTACTGTACTAATTGTTCTATTGAAAAAATTAGATAATAATAGTTTTGTAAATCATACGTGACGGTTAATTTTGATTGTCAGTTAATGGGACTTTTAGTCACCGTGAGACAAATCTATGGGCATGTCTGTGAAGGATTTTCTAAATTAGGTTAATTATGTTAATTGGAGTGAGAAGACCAATTCCCCCCACAGCCATGAAAGACACTATTCTATGTGCTGGGGACCAGCTTCTATTAAAAAGGAGGGAGTGAGGCAAGTAGCAGCATTCATGCCTCTGCTTCCTGACTGGATAGAGTGTGGCCAGCTGCCTCACTCCCCTGCTATATCTTCCTAGGTGTTAAAGGACCATCCCTTTAGCTATGAGCCAAAACAAATCATTTATCCTTTAAATAATTTCTTGTTAAGTATTTGGTCAGCAACAAAAAAATGTAACTGAGACATCATCTCACAGGGTTTGAGAATAACTTTTAACTCACCCAACTTTCACATAGCTTACTAGTATTCATTATAATAATGGCATTTTATGAGCCCTAGGGGGACATCCTCCTACTACTATTCTACTAAATGAAAATAGCAATAAAATGACTCATAATGACTTATTGTTATTACCATAAAGCAGAGCATCATTCAACCCTCATCAGAGAGGCTTCTTTGTGGGCCCCTGCAAGCTCTGCTGTTAATGAAAAAATGAACGCTGAGAGCTGAGAAAGAAACTCAGTTCAGCATGACTTAGCCAGGCTGGTTCAAACCTCTGGAGTCTGTTACTGGGCAGTTTATTTTAGACATTTTAGGTTAACAATTCTGGAAAAAGTTTTTTGGAAACAAGTACGCCAATTCTATGTGCACATAAAGCTTAATCTGGGACTGCATTGAAATTTCTTTGCAAAGGGCTTGTGACCTCTTCCATGACGATGGGTTCTATAGCTTAAGTGCTTTGAATCTGGTGTGCTCTCTTCTCTGACAGAAATACAAAGAGTTCATCAGGCTATGACCTACATGTGACACCTCTAGGAATAGGTTCAATTGACTGGCAAACAAATCCAAAGATAATGATCTAGGGAGGGAGGGAGAGTGTGGGATAAACATTCTGGGAGTTGGGGTGACTGGCCACTCTACAGACAAGAAAGGTCACCAGGTTATTAACAACATCCACTCTCAGCCTTCTCATGTAAAACAGATGATCATTTCCTCCTTCGAGGAGATATCCCTTCATGATTAATATTCCTGCTTCTTTCAGAGTTTATCTGTGAGTGTTGTGCTGAGACAGGGTAGGCTGGCTGACTCCATGACATGCTTCAAATTGGCAGTTCAGGCTTCAGATTGACAGTTTGTCAGCAATAGCTTCCAGACATCCCCAGGAACAGTTTCCAGACTTCCCCAGGAACAGTTTCCAGACTTCCCCAGGAGCAGTTTCCAGACTTCCCCAGGAGCAGTTTCCAGACTTCCCCTTCCCCAGGAACAGTTTCCAGACTTCCCCAGGAGCAGTTTCCAGACTTCCCCAGCAACAGTTTCCAGACTTCCCCAGGAGCAGTTTTCAGTCCTATAGGCTCCAGCAATGGTTCCGGAATAACCCTAGAGATAGAGTCAAAATATAAAGCTAGAAATCACCTACTCCTCCCCGGAATTCCCATAATGTCCTTTAAATCAGGCCTATGAGCTCACTTTGGGGTCTCTCCATCTTTGTAGATGGTAGACCCCAGCAGGGTGGATTACTGTGGAATAAAATACTCATTACCTTTACATACTATTTGACTCTGGGGCTATAATTCTTCCTCGAATTATGGACCCTTACAGTACTCTCTACACTTCTTGCAGTAGATGGCAGTAAACACAGAGATCCACAAATGGACAATCAATGTGGGGAGGCAGGTAGGCACAGAGACAAAGAGAAATGGACAGACAGACACACACAAAGAGAAATAGAGACAGAGAGACAAACACACACACACACACACACACACACACAGAGAGAGAGAGAGAGAGAGAGAGAGAGAGAGAGAGAGAGAGAGAGAGAGATGCTTTAGAGCACCCAGCAGCCACAAATGGTATGATTTTATTATATTTCTCTGCCCAGGGTTCAGTAATCTATGTGGAAGAAGAATCAGAAAAACTGTAGAGCCAGAGGTGGCAGATGACTTCTAGAAAACACCAGGGCAGATACATACATGAACTCACAGAGACTGTGACAGCACAAGTTCAAGTCAGAAAAAATTCCAAGACAGAGAAGGGGGAAGTGTTTAACCACAAAGTTTTCTATAATTGATAGCATTTGGAAAAGGAAAAATCAGTTTTCTTCAATGGAGTGATTGTGTATACCAGCCACACTCCAGGGCTGGCTTCATGCTCAGGAGTAGTTAACAAAATGGACTCCTGTGTGTGTGTGTGTGTGTGTGTGTGTGTGTGTGTGTGTGTACATGTGTATTTGCTTTTAAAAAGAGAAATGGATAAAGAAGGACCAAATCTTGGAGGAATTTGGGGAGATAAAAAAATGTGATCAAAATATATGAAAAAATGTTAGAGATTTAAAAATAATATTTATTGAAAATTAAACCCTTTTAACTCATAATAAATATTAGTTGTATAACACTGCTTTTCTAGACAAAAATTTACCTTTAAAATGAGATTAGGTTAAACTGTTACTTATTTTTTTTCAGTGTAAAGTTGTATGAGGTTAAAAACAACTAGAGAAATAATCCACTGTAGATGGAAACAGTTCTTGTAATTTAGAGCTATAAATACACAAGTAATGGGCAGGGTGATGCTTTTTCTCATCACTGTAAAGTCAGAGCAGATACTCCTGTAATAAAAAACAGGTAACAGAGTATTTTACTTATGATTTACATTGCTGAGAAGAGACACCATGACCAAGGCAATTCTTATAAGGGACAACATTTAATTGGGACTATCTTACATGTTCCAAGGTTCAGTCCATTACTGTTAAGTCAGGAAGCGTGGCAGTGTGTAGGCAGACACAGTGCTGGAGGAGCCAAGAGTTCTGCATATGGATTTGAAAGCAGTTAGGAGAAGACTGACTTCCAGAAGCTAGGAGGATGGTCTCAAAGTACACCCGCAAAGTGACACATGACTTCCAAAAGGCCACACCCACTCCAACAAGGCCATACCTCCTAATAGTTCTACTCTGTGGGCCAAGCATATTCAAACCACCACACACGGAAAATCTCAATACTTTTGATAAAAATTTTATGTGAGGGACTGGAAATATGGCTCAGCAATTAAGTGCACTTTCTGCTCTTGCAAAGAAACCAGGTTGGGTTCCCAGCCACAAACACAGTACCTCACAATCATTTATAACCATAGTTCCAGGGATCTGATATTTTCTTTTGATGTCTGCTGGATCCAGGTATGCATGTGGAACACATATGTATATATAAACAGAACATTTATATACATAAAATGAAATAAATCAAACTAAGAAAAATTAGGTACCATGGGAACTTTTCAAATTAAATTGAATTGAAGACTCAAAGATATGGCTGATTTTCTTCTTTTTTCTTCTTCCTTTCCTTATTTTCTCTCTAGTTTGAAGGAAATCCAGGATTACAAAGCGTGAGACCACCATTCCAACTGAAGCATTAGGACAAGGCAAACTTTACTCTTGACCAAGAGGGTGTGCTCAGAGGAGTGAGCATACAGAGACAGGAAGTGCATTTGGCTTTTACTCTAACTTAGGAATGACTATGTCTTTTCCACCTTGTCTGGATCCATAGTCTTAAATCAACTGGCTAGTTTGAAAAAAATAACACATGGAACAAAGGGGAACCAGGGGTGGTGGTGCTGCTGCTCCAGGCCATCAGATTCCTGGTAATCAGCAGGGAGACTTTCAATAAGCTGGATGGAAAGATTAAAACAATAGGATAAGATTCTGACAAGGTGGGGAATATAAAAAAATAAATTTCTTGTCTTAAACACAAATTTTAGAATATTCAATAGAAAGGGCCTATATTTAATATTTCTTACAAACCCCTAATCCTATTCTTGAACATTCTTTTCTTCAAACTCACTAATATGTTGGTTCTCTTGTTCTGTCCTTTCTCAGAGTAAAAATCTTCCATTGGAAGGGTTTGCCTGTCTAGTAATAGTTGACTCAATAAGCATGAGGTAGGTCCCTTGTACAAAGAGTTAATTATTGTATCTGTTTCATTAACACAGTTTAAGATGAGCCCACCTTCCTAGGGTTGGTCCTTTGGTCTGGAGATCAACTTAGCCACTCTGGAGCTTTAGGTCTGCACTCAGACCAGGTGATTCTCTTCTTCTGAATAGGAGAAGTTTTCTCTTAAGAGCCCTTTACTTTAATATTCTATTGCATTAACATGCCTAAAGAGGTAACCCTAGAATCATTTAGGAACCAGATCAGTGATCTGAGTTTCCTAGATACTTTTGACATCATTGGCCTCTATCAGTACTGTGAAGAGTCTATCTATCTATCTATCTGTCTATCTATCTGTCTGTCTATCTATCTATCTATCTATCTATCTATCTATCTATCTATCTATCTATCTATCTAATCTTTTTACTCTGTATGCCTTACCAGTTTCTACCCCCTGTTCTTTCCTCCTACCTCTCTGAAGAGGCAACACTAACTGCCATTATGTGATTGGAGCAACAACCAAAGGCTTCCTCTGGATGTTGGGTTGTTGCACATGACAGTTTTAGGGTATACCTCTACGAGACCTGTCTAAAAGATTCCGACTCTCAGATGCAAGGAGGAAAGGAAATTCTTGACTAGTGTCTGGAAAGGATTTTAAAATGTTTAAATCAAAGTCCATTAGAATCTCTTGGTGGGCTCACAAGAGCGTCCATCTACTAGGCTCCTTGTTTTCTTTGGTCTCTTAATATTGATCTTCAGAGTGATGAACTGTCAATCCATTTTTCACCCCCTTTGATAGCTGTCAGATCAACTAAAAGTCATTGATATGCCTCTACTCTTTTCTCAATTCCACTTCTCATGTCCCCCAAATAAACTTCATTTTGAACGACTGATACCTTGGGGGGGGTGCCTTAGCATGAGCCCGCTAAAGTACCCCCTCATCATGACATTGCATTACAAAACGTATCATTAGTGGCCAAAATTATTTTTTCTGTTTGGACTGATAGAGGATCTCATCCTCAGGGTTCACTTGTGCTTGAGGGAAAGTTCTGGATTCTCTAGCCTTTCTGTGTGAAAATATACCAAAGGACTTGACTATGGCTTTCCTGAGAAGTAATGAAGAAATCATTCCTCTATGTTGATCCTCTTCATTGTAGATGGGACACTGGTTAAAATTCATTCAGTGGGGTCTCCATAGCCTTCCTGAAAAAAAGAAAACAGGTAAATTTCCACACTTATAGAAGATTTAAAAAGATGACCCAGAGTCTCCTGGGACCTAATTGATATGACAGGCAAGGGAAAAATATTTTTACTCTGACCACATTAGTATAGCTGCCAAGTATGGTTTTAGAACATCTGGGTCAGATATTCCAGTGTGGGACTGTTAAAAACAGCATAATATTTTAAAAGCCAGACATTTCTAAATAAACTTTTTTGGGTATTTTAGTTACTCCTTGTAATTGTTAATCTCTGACCCTTAAATTACTTTAAGGTCAAACTTTAGTAATCATATATATTATCTAAGTCTCATCCTTTGTGTACTTGAAATGACTTACTCAGACCTTAATACTTTGTAATAGGTTTCTAGTCTTTTCCATTCTGGGAACATCCAGCCATCTTAATCATCATATACATAAGTACCCAAAGTAGAAGTGGAATAATTCCTTACATCTTATTAATAGCAGAATAAAACTGTGTATCAATAACAAGAAAAGGTGTCCAGGTCATTAACCATTAGAGAAATGCCTACCACCATTTCCATATGAATCTCACTTAAATCAGAGTGGTTCTACTCAAGGAAGCAAGTGGTAACTAAGTGTGAGGATGTGGGCAAAGAGAAATCTTTGTATCAGAGTATTGATGCAGGTCAGGCCTGATAGTACATGCCTGTAATTTTCACACTTTGGAGGTTGAGGCACAATAATCACGAGCTATAATGCAGACTGGGCAACTTGATGAGACCGTATCACAAAATACAAAATAAAAGAAGGCTAGACATGTAGCTAAGTGATAGAGGGTTCACATAGAATGTGAGAGTATTTAGGTTTACCAACCTAGTACTGCCCCCCCCAGCACTGATGTAATTGTGATGATTTATTATACTATGATATAAAGAGGATGTAGTTTAGAAACAATCTATTCATATACTGAACACATATTTGAAATCTAGTTTGTAATTTCAATGCAAAGTAATTTTAGTTTAAAATCTGTAAGCTTGTCCAGTGAGGTGTTTTTCATTAGTGTACATTTGAGGTAGTCTACATAGAGCCTAAATTAGTATCTATCTCTAAATTGCTATAGGAGATAATCAGCAGAGTGGATTTGCAAGCACATTAGTCTTACTTAGATATTAGCATTTTGTATATATCAAATATGATTATTGTCACTTAATATTCATTCCAGTCTAAATATTTATTTATTTAAAAAATTAGCACCATCTTCTTTTTCTTTCCATCATCTTGAAGCTTCCCTGTGCTTATTGAACCTTGTCAGGGTCCTATTTTTAAATAAGCGCATATCAGCTTATTCACTAAAAATCTTCAGTGCTTCTCCTATTTTATCTGAAAGAAAGCGAAAACCTTTGGATCCCTGTGCTCTCTGTCTCTGTCTCTCCAGCTTGAGCCCACCTGTCCTTGTCTTTCTTAGGCTGTCAACTTTGTATTCCCCAAGAGCTCATTTATACTCCCTTCCCTTGGTGTACATGTTCAGCTCCTCAGGGTGCCCTTTCCCCTCTGAGTGCCCCCTTTGCAAGCATTGTAGTCCATTTTAATGCAAGATTCTCTATTGTATCTTGCAGATACTATATTTTTTACAAGCTGAAAAGCTTTTGTAGTCTTCAATTGAAGAAGTCTATTAACACAGTTTCTAACTTTTCAGATGATGTTTAATACTCTTTTACCAATAAATATTTTTAACCCAATGGTTTACTTTTTATGAGGCTATAATTACATCATTTGCCCCTTCCCTTTCTTCCCTTCAAACTCCCCCACAGCTCCTTGCTCTCTTTCAAATTCCTGGCCTCTTTTTCTTTAATTGTTGTTATATGCATATAAATGTATATATGCCTATCTATATTTATATATAACTATATATAACTATATATAACTTACTAAGTCTAAATAACACTAATGTTAGTTGTATATATTTTTAGACTGGACCCTTTGGCATGTCATAACTAAGTAGTGTGTGTCCTCTTCCCTGGAGAGGACTGCTTTCCCCATTCTCAGCACTTTTTGGTTGCCTATAATTCTTTGTAGGGTTGAGGCAGACATAATGCTACTGTGTGCACTTAACAGTCTGCAGGGTAGAGTAAATATACATTTTACGTACATTGTAAAGCAAACATTTTATTGCTTTTCAGAAGTATGCTGAAGCCAAACTCATAGTATCTCTGATCAGTGCATCTGCTTTCCTAGATAATTTGGTTTTCCTGGTTTGAAGACTCCACTAAGCCAAGCCGGCTTCTTGGGTTTGCTCTGAAAGAAGCACACAGCAAGCGGTCAGGATGATAAAGGTTGTTGGTATTGATGTGCTGAAGATCAAAGCTGTTTAAGCATTGACAATTTAGTGAAATAGAGAACACATTAGACTTGGGACAAAGGACTACTGGTAACCCTCTTGGAAGTTGCTCTCATCTCTAGGCACGGGGCTTTCAGTTTTGCATTAACACTTGTAATAATGACTGATGACTGGTGTATGGTTACCATTACTCACACACTGTTCTGAGACAGTGCTTAGTGCTTTGCCATGTAGCTCAGGCTAGCCTTGCCTTGTGATCATCATGTCTCAGCCTGCCAGATGCTGGGATTTCAGCCATAAAATGTGACACTCAAACTCCTTTAATGTCTGAAAGTCCCTTTTCTATTTAACAACAGAGTTGTTGAAGGTTGGGGTGCTTTCTCTTTGCCTACTCTTCTTCCCTTTCCTGTGGTGGTTTCAGAGCTGCTGACTTTTATATAAGAACCTCTGCCTGGACAGTTCCTATGGGGCTGGCTTCTTGGGTCACACTAGTTAGCCTGATAGCTACATTATTTTAGGGGACACATAAATCTATTTTTGTTGTATATCTTTCATCTTTTTGTATTCTTTCATTGGAGGATGTTTAAAGGTTAGGTAGAACTGAGAGTTCATTTAAGGTAATATTGAAAATATTTGGTAAGTGTTATTGTATTCAGATGACTAGGGTTGGTGAAATATAATTTATAATTTGATTTTTGGTGTACAAAAGACAAAAAGTGAAGTCAGTCTTACAGTTTAGCTATTGGTTTTGGTCTGGTCCCTTTAGTAAGAAGACTTTTCAGTGAAAGGCAAGATTATTCTAAAAAGTAGTGAATTATAGAATATAAATTCACTAATGGGCAGACACTATGGGAGGAGGACTTAGACATCCTAGGAAAGCCAGAGAAATTAGTGTCTGGAATCAGAAAGACCTCACTGCATGCTTAGTCCAGCTGCTTACTAACTGAATAAATTCTAGGAAGCTATAAACTATCACTTCTTAATTTCTAACACTAGGTCTATCTGCAACTAGGAGATAACGACAGTGTTTATCTTAGTGCTGGAACAGCATACTCCATCTGTAACACAGCAAGTGCTCAGGATGATAAAGGTTGTTATTGATGTGCTGAAGATCAGTTGTTTAAGCATTGACAATGTAGTGAAACAGATTGCGAAGGACTGGTAGACCCTCTCGTAAATGTTCACAGTGTAGGAGAGTACTTGAAGGGAAGAGTGGGGCAGGGAGTGTGGGGGACACAGAGCATTTGAGTTTTTCTGTTTGTGGTGGCTTGAATGAGAACAGTTCCCATAGGCTCATATATTTGAATGCTTAGTCATTAGAGAGTGGCACTATTTGGAAGAATTAGAAGGGGCGGTCTTGTTGGAGGAAATGTGTCACTGG
Source organism: Rattus norvegicus (assembly GCF_021556685.1). Taxonomy (NCBI): domain Eukaryota; kingdom Metazoa; phylum Chordata; class Mammalia; order Rodentia; family Muridae; genus Rattus; species Rattus norvegicus. The sequence continues at coordinate 157,057,497 of NC_141534.1, forward strand.
GAGTGGGCTTTGGGATTTCCAAAACCCAGGCCACATTCTCTCCTCTTGCTGCTTACAGATCCATTTGTAGATCTCTCAGCTATCTCTCCAGTGCCATGTCTCCAGTGTTTGGCCATTCTCCCAAATCATGATGATAATGGACTGAAACTCTGAAACTACGAGCCCCAATTAGATGGTTTCTTTTATAAGCATTTCCTTGGTTATGTTGTTTCTTCACAGCAATAGAACACTGACTAAAACATTTTTCCTGTCTTTGTTACTTTTTGTATATGTTGATAATATGAGTATTTTGTTTTCTAGTCTTTCATTTATATAGAAATTTTTGTATGTGTATGTGAGGGGTGGGAGGGAGGGAGGGAGGAAGAGAGGGAGGGAGGGAGGAAGGGAGGGAGAGAGAGAGAGAAAGAGAGAGACAGAGAGAGAAAGAGAGAGAGAGAGAGAGAGAGGTGTTGGCAATAAGAATATAGGGTTGCTGGCTTCTGATGAGAGAGAACCTACCTTCCCCTGATAATAATTCATCACCACAGTCTAGATATAGTCCGTGTCTAACAGATCATAAGAAAGAGAATCAACGCTGCTTGATTGCAAAGTAGGTTACATAATTTGTTTAAAAATAGCACCAAGAATTTCTATAATCTGTAGGGTGAAATCCCAATATGTTTTCTGATTAAATTCTATTTCCATTTATATTTCCTAATCAAACACATTGACGCCTCTGCTAAATCTTAATATAATTGGCCCTCTTAGAGAACATTGAAAAAGAAGTCAATAAAAAGTTAATCAAGAAAGGAAACCTAAAATTTTGCCTTCCTTCCTGTTCTGGCATGAAAAGAGAATTAATGGATATACTCGTTGATTTCCCCCTTGTCCCTTAGCCAAATAAAATGTGTTCTATTAGAATCCTGGGATGGCAGATATGTTTTCACTGCTTATTTTTTCCTATGTTATTTTGGACTTAAAATAGAGCTTAAGTGGGAAAATTCAATACTTAGCATCTTTGAACTTTTAAGTCTCATAATTGTAGATTATTCTCATTTTTGATTAGAATACAAAGTACTGAAAACATAATTGCTGGTAGTTGAATGGTATTTTGGCAAGTGTATAGAAGGCTATGGAGAGTGAAGAGTATATGAGCTAATGAAATTGTACTTCTTTTGAATGGTTACAGATGTTTAATTAATATCTTTAGTGATTATTATCATTACTTTTTTAAAAAATTAATAAATACATAAGTTAGATTCAACCATCAGGATTTATTAGAGTATTATCACTGAGCAATAAAAAAGATAAAGTTAGAACTGACATTCATGACCCAATGTCTGTTTTATTTTCAATTTATTTTTAGATAACAAATTTCTTAGGGTTTCTATTGCTGTGAAGAGATACCATGACCACAGCAATTCTTGTAAAGGAAAACATTTAATTGGGCTTGCTTACAGGTTCAGAGGTGTAGTCTATTTTCGTCATGGTGCAAGGCATGGTGACCTGCAGTCAGACACGGTGAGGGAGAAGGACCTGAGAGTTTTACATCTGGATTGGCAGACAGCAGGAAGCAAGAGACACTGGGCTTGGCTTGGGTATCTGAAACCTCAAAGCCCACCCGTCAGTGACACACTTCCCCCAACAAGGTCACCTAATAATGTCATTCCTTATGAGCCTGTGGGGCCATTTTTACTCAAACCACCACAACAGACATTGGCTATTTTCCTTTGTGTGAACTTTTACTTTACAGAAGAAACAAATATATTTCAGCAGAATATTCCAATGTTGTTTCAAAATGAATTGACTTGATTATCATATACGATTTATAGCTGAATAAAAAGATACGTTTTGCTGATTGTATGCTGTTTTCACACACACACACACAGCCATATTTAATTGCAGAAACAACAGTGTTCATGACATGTTCTCTCCAAAATCCACTCTCTACAATTTAATAATTCAAATCTGAATTTCATTACCCTGAGAAGCCATACACAGACCCTAATATGTGTCTTAAAAATTATAAAATAAAACAAATATTGAATACCCCAATAGTCAAAGTAGTCTGGTTGTGCTTTGGAAAAGACCATACAATTTCCCTTCCCAGTCAGGGATCCATGATGCTGGGCCTTGCTGAGCTGTGTCATATTCTTCCACTCCTCTTTACCCCAAATCTACGTGAAGAGAGGATTGCTTTGAACCTGCTTTAGTTTTCATGTTCCCTGCAACTGTTTTCATGATTGTGGGTAATATGTAAGTATCATCAGTTCACAATTTTTTTCTTTATAATAGGTGAAAATTTAAATCACTTGTATCTTAATTTTCATCCAACTTAAAAAATATAAATGTGTGTGTGTGTGTGTGTGTGTGTGTGTGTGTGTGTGTGTGTGTGCTACTGCCTAATTGTACCAGAGGAAGGCATTAAATCCTCTGTAACTGGAGTTACAAGTGTCATGAGTCGCTCAGAGTAGGTGTTGGAAATTGAGCCTGGGTCCTTTTGCACAACACCCAGTGCTCCTCACTGCTGAGCCATCTCTCCAGCAGCCTGCCTCCCAAGATTTAATGATTATGTTACTTAAAATGTTTCTTTTTATTGTTTTGGGACAGTCTCACATGGCTGACTGAGGTAGCCTCAAATTCATTCTTCAGCTGAAGATGACCTTGAACTTCGACTTTTCTTGCTTCTACATCCAATGTTCAGAGATTATAGGCTTAAAGCACTGTACTTGCTTGCACTTTAGATGTTTCTTGACTGGTGATAACACTGCGGCAGAGTGCTTGCTTCCCATGTTCAAAATTTCCTCTAAACTTTGATGCACAGAAACCTATTAGTGTGGGTATAAGCTGGTGCAGCCACTATGAAAATCAGTATCGAGTACTCTCAAACAATATGTACCCAGCTATATAACTCCAGGATATACACCTAAAGGATTATAAGTCTTACTCCAAAGATACTTGTACACCCAGCTCATTGCTCTGATAGTCACTGTACCTATGAATTAAACTAACCCAGATATCCACCAACATATGAATTGAGAAAGAAAATGTGGCAATGTGCCTAACAGACTTTTATTTAGCCGTGAAATGAATAAAATAATGACATTTGCAGGAAAATTACGAAAGTAAGATTATAAGCAAAATATCCTAGATTCAGAAAGGCATATACTACACATTTTCCATGTGGTATATATGTATGTGTGTGCGCATGTATATATATGTACACACAATACATGTATACATATATACAGTACATAGATACATACATATATACATATGTTCATATTATGTCTGTACATAGGCCATTAAACTAGAAATGGTACTATGAGAGGGAAGGAAAGGGAGTCCTAAAGGAGGTTTAAAGAAGGGAAAGAAAAAGAAATGAGAGAGAGTAAGAGGATATAATGAGACGTGACAGAGGGGAAGTCGTTCCAGGAACTAGGAAGGAACAGGAAGGAAGCTGCATGGTGAGGGAGGAGTGGGAGAAGGTAAGCAATAACAATGAAGTGTGTATGAGAATACCACATTGAAAACCATTACTGTTTTTACAAATAAAAACCAAAGAAAAGCATATAACCATATTGCTCAAAAACAGCCATGTGTTTCTGCTAAGTGAGGATATGCCTCCTTTGGTCTTTTCTCCTCTCTACGTTTGTCATTTATTACTTGCTTCTGCCACCTCTATCTTTATTTTATAAAGTAAGTATCACCAAACCACGCTTTGTTTATGGGTTATTTCTAAAAGTGAAAAATCTTTTACCAATTTATGACTTCACCATTCCTGTGTTTTCAGCTTTACAATCTAAATCATTCAAAGGAGATTAAACAGACACATCAAACAAGTGAAGATTGTTTTCTTAATATAAAAATTTTACCTGCATATATACCTTGTGTATTGTGATGGGTCTTATGGAGATATTTGCACACAAGTATATCATGTGCTTAGATTGTATTCACTCCTCCAACCCATTCCTTTTTGCACCTTCACTTCCCATTACTCCCAGTCTTACTTCACGTTCATGATGTGCATATATATGATGTGTAATATATATTATATATATGTGTTGCATATATATGATGTGTAATATATATTATATATATGTGTTGTGTATATACCGTATATATGTTTGAGCGTATATATATACATGTAATACATATTATATATATGGATATGTATTAGGGAAGAGGAGGATTAAAAGAGTTTGCTCTTATGTGTCTCTGTGATATCTAGGATACACAAATGAGAAACATCTGATTCGTCTTCCTGACTCTGACTTCTTTCCCTTAACATGAGGCTCTCCAGTTGCACCTGTTTTCCTAGACTAATTTTCTCTTTTTATGGCTGGGTGGAAGTCCATTGTGTAAATGCAGCACAGTCCATCTGTTTATCTTCTGATAAACTGACGCTGACTCCATGACTGATTAAGCAGTATGACGGGAATGTACAAATGAAATGTAGCAGGATGAGTGCACAGAGACAGGTGTTGACTCACATTCTTTAGCTTTCTTATTGCCGTCATCAACTTAAGGGAGGAAGGATTTATCCTGGAGTATAGGGGGATATACTCCATCATGACATGCTGGGAGGGGGCTGCCTGCTTCTATCTTAGTGAACTGTGAAGCAAAGAAAGGAGTCCTGGTGCCTTTCTTCTTTTATTCAGTCCAGGACCCCTGCCCATGTGAGGTGCCTCTGCTAGTTAGAGTGGGTCTGACTTTCTCAGTTAATTCTCTCTGGAAGCTCTAGCATATACACATGCAAAGTAATGCCTCACTGGTGCCGTCCCTGTTCACTTAGTCCAACCAGACAACTGAAACGTACTGCCATACTAGTTATGGCGCTACTGAGCAGACTGGATCAGAGATGGGAAAGTCTTCTTAGTATTGGCTATGCGGAGAAGTAAGCAAATGCTGGGTGTTTTATTGAAATCAGCACAATAAAGATGAGACATTTAATTTAAGGATGTATAAGGATCTTGAGGGAGATAAAAATGTTTTAAAAGCATAATGGTAGCTATATTAGAATTTTGACAAAAGGAGAAGCTCAAGTAAGTGGATGTCTTTTCACTGTCTTAACTAGAAGAGGTACCTCAGATTCATTTTTCTCCCTTCCTTCACTCTTAGGTACTGTCTTAGGATTTCCATTACTGTGAAGAGACACCATGACCAAGGCAACTTGTATAAAAGACAACATTTAATTGAACATTTATAGGTTGAAAGGTTCAGTTCATTATCCTCAAGGGAAGAAACTCGGCAGTGTTTAGACAGGCATGGAACTGGAGAAGGTGAACATCTTCATCCAAAGGAAGCCAGGAAGAGACTGTCTCCAGGCAGCTAGGAGGAGGGTCACCACACTCATTCCCATAGTGACATACTTCCTCCCACAAGGTCACAGCTCCTAGTAGTGCCACTCCCTGGGTCAAGATTATTAAAACTACCTCAGCTGCTATTTCTTTTATGGGATCACACCCCCCACCCCAGGATTAACAGAAAGAAGAAATGAATGAGGATAAGTTGGGTAAAAGGGAGACACAAGGGACCATTGCCATTTCTCAGTGAATATGGGTTTTAGGGGTTTGCCTTAGCAGTAATAGAAAACAGTAATTTCCATTATTACCCACTGAAACTTTTACGCTTTATATATTTGGTTATTTTCTCTAAATGTTCCAGGAATTGATCCATGGGTCTGTAGAGGTGGTAAGCCTTAAGGCACTAGGTCCGCTGTGGTGGTAGTTTGTGGGCGTGCTAGAATAAAAGTAATTCCAACATTTTCCAGATGAACAGACAATAACAAAAGTGAGCTCATTTTTAAGCAAAACCTGTATTTGAGCTGGTGACAATTTGTTTCCTGCCATAGTTATATGGGTTTTCTGCTTGTGTGGAGAAAATATCTTTGACCCATACATGCTGTATGTTTTGCAACAGTGGCATTTCACACTGTCTAAAAAGAGTCGCTCTTAAAAGTTTAATGGTTTTCTGACAGGAATCAGCTGGTCTTAGCTTGCTTCTTTGTAATTTTCCTTAGTGACTTAGATGGAACACACACTTTGATATTAAAGTGTAGATAAATGCCATCATGTAGCCATAGTAAAAGCACCCCATTAGAATTAGACGTGATTCCGGCCAAATGTAGGAGAAAGCTCAAAACGGAATGATTTCAAGTGTCAATAGAATATACCAGGTGCTGTGTGATTAGAAAAAATTAGACATTGAAGTGAGAAGCTGTTTAGGCTGAGGGACTATTGATGCCAGGTTCAGTAGCTCAGAGAACACCACTAGACTGCCACCTCATGATATGCTTTAGATAACAATGATTATCACATGCCTGTGCCAATGGGGAAGGCTGTGTATTATAACATATGTCACAGTCAGTGGCAAACTCATGCTTACCTAAGGGATCACTGTCTTTGACTGTGGCAATAACGTAGCTAAGGTGTGATGTGGGATAGGCATGATACGGTGATATTCTTTCAGGATAACCAATCAGGGCATGTTACTTTTGCTATCTATAGATACAACATCCAAAGGCATCCATACTTACACAAGACAGTAAAATAAAAATAATTAAATATCTCAGGGCATGCTCTGAAACTAGAACTTCGTTCTCTTTATGGTCAACCTCAGCCCACATGTTTTAAGTTAGCTATAATGACTGTCAGTGCATTTTGATTCCTGTTCCCACTTAATTCTTTGGTGAAGGAGAGATGAGAATTTAGCTGTGTGGTTAAGAGAGCATCCCCTGCACTAGCGTAGGACCCTTTTTGGAAAGTCCTTGCCTTTACTGGCACATTGTCTCGTCTACGTTCCTTTGGCAGTTTCAGAATTTCAAGCCTTGCAGTAAAGTTGTTATTCCATTTTTTAATTCAGTGTGTGTGTGTGTGTGTGTGTGTGTGTGTGTGTGTGTGTGTGTGTGTGCAGGAAACCATATGGACCTAGCCTTCTTCCTTAAACATGCTTATCCAGTTTTCCCAGCACTATTTGTTGTAGTTGGCTCGCCCCTCTGTAGACCTCTGATGTCATTATAAGAAATTATGTAGGTGTAGCTGTGTGGGTTTATTTCTGGATCCTCTGTTTTATTCCATTGGTCTAAATTCTTGCTTCTGTTCCAGCACCATGCTGCTTTTGCTGCTGTGGCTCTTCATTACGCAAAGAGCACAGATGCTACAATCCCTCTGGTATTACTCTCCCTACTTAGGGTTGTTAAGGCTATAGAGGTCTTTTGTGCTTCCAAATCAATTTTAGGATTTTTTTCTTTTTCTTTCTTTTTTTTTAAGTTCTGTGAAAGCTGCCCTTGGAATTTTGAGGAGGGTTGCATTAACTCTGAAGATTGATTTTTGGTAACCCAGCTAGTTTTCAATATTAACTCTACTATCCATGACTGTAGGGGGCTTTTCTTCTTCTAATCTCTCCTTTAATTTTCTTTTAAGTGTAGATTGACCTCCATTCTTTGGTTCTTTGTGTGTGAGTCTTTGTTAGTGAGGTGGGAGAATGACCTTGCTTTTCAATTCTGAAAATTAGACATTGAAGTGAGAAGCGGCTGGGGCTGAGGGACTATGGATGCCAGGCACAGTAGCTCCAGAGAACACCACTAGGCTGCCACCTCATGATATGCTTTAGATAACAATGGTTATCACATGCCTGTGCAATGGGGGAAGGCTGTGTATTATAACATACGTCACAGTCAGTGGCAAACTCATGCTTACCTAAGGGATCACTTTGTTTGCTTTTGACTGTGGCAATAATGTAGCTACTATTTAGCATTAAGGCTGTCTGTATTTTAAATGGCCTCAAAGCCATGTATGCTTAAGGTTGTTATTGAGATGTTTATCAATTCCTATAATTGTGTTGATTGATTTCTGTTTAGCTGGATTCTCCTGTATAGTTTTCTTCCTCCTACGTTATTATTAGGTGTTTGCACATTTACTCCATTGGACATGATGAACTGATTCTCAGTTCTTTTGTTGATCCACTCCTCTCATCAATCCCCCACCACCCATTTTTTGCTCATATGATTGAGACTGTTTCCTTTGGCCACCGTGCTGTATGTATCATATTAGTCTAAAGTCTTTGGCTGTATTGTCTTGGTGATCATGAATGTCTTAGTTTATTCTTATTTTGAAATGTCCTTAATTCACCATCAAATTAAAGATAAAATTTCAGAGTATAACATTCATGGTTGACAGTTGCTAATTTTCAGGGCTTTAAATATAATGTTGCTCGCTTTCTGGATTTTATGGTCATGAGTGACTCATCTGATATTCTTCTGACATTTGCCCTTACATGTGGGTTGGTGTTTTTCTTTGTAACTTTAAAATTTTCTAAACCTATAAATACATTAATTAGTGTCACAGCATGTGCGGTACAATGTCAGAGGGCAGTTTGAAGGAGTTAGTTCTTTCCTTCAACCACGTGAGTCCCAGGGATTGAACTTATCAAGCTTCCCAGTAAGTGCCATTACTTGCTTACTTATAAAGGAGAACCTTCTTTTTTCTTTTCTTTTGGTATTTTATTTATTTACATTTCAAATGTTATATCCCCTTTCTTGGTTTTCCTGTCCACACCCCCAACCCATCCCCCGCCCCCTACTTCTATGAGAGTGCTCACCCACCCACCCACCCACTCCCATCTCACCACCCTGGCATCCCCTACACTGGGGCATCGAGCCTTCACAGGACCAAGAGTCTAAGGAGAACCTTCTTACTGGTTCCCCTTAGAAGTAGTTCATCCTTTTATATCTGCCATCTTGACTACAATGCATTTTATGTTGATTTTGAGTACTAAATTCTCTCTGTATTTGGAACAATTTCTCCTCTCATTTGTGAGTTGGTGCTCTATTCCTTTAGTTCCTTCTGTCCAGTGGACTCTTGAGTTTGGACTCTTTATGGTATCCCAGAGATCTTATATATGTGGTCATTGTTACTCACCACCCCACTTTACTGATGTCTGAATGCCAAAACCCTAACTGGGTTTGAGGCTAGTGCGGTGATGGGCTTGCCCTGAGTTTAGGACTGCCTTTCTCTCACCAGGGTGGCATTGCTTACCTTTGGATGAGGAATCTCCTCCCCAAGTCTCTGCTCTTCTGGAAATCTCCTTGTAATTTTCCCCTTGGGTGTATTTCTACAAGATGACTTGCTGGACTTTAGAAAATGTCATCCTTCTACTTAGGCATTGCTAAACCGCTTGCTTCTAAAGTGCCCATGTCAGCTTAAAATTCCCGGCAGCTGTGATTCTGCATAACTTCTCATCTTTGTCAAAAACCTTATTGTTAACATTTTTGTGAAGGTAGTAGGTAAATTTTTTTAAAAAATTTAATTTTAATTACTTCAATAGTTAACAAGACTAAGAATCTTTGTATGTTTATTGCCCATTTGTATAAAAATAATGACTGTGAAGTATCTGTTTAGATTTCTTTGCTATTATTCTATCAGACTTAAAAAAATTGAGAATTCATTACAAATTTATGAATAAATTCTTACATGTTTATTTAATGTGATTATGAAAGCATCACTCAGAACTATATTTTATTGTACCACTCTTACTTGGAAGTTGTATTTTGGTAGTTTTTAAAAAAGTTTGGAATACAAGAATATCCTTACATATTTTTTATAGAGAGTCATAATTTTGTCTGTTCATATTTAGCCTTAACTTTTTATAAAACTAAACCCTTTAATGGTTTATTTTGTAAATGCGCCCATGAAATAATTTATCATTTTATGAGGTTCATTAATCTTTTGACTCTCTAAAGATAAAATACACTGGAAGCATTTTCCAGGAATGATAAAATTATGTAATATAACTTACATATATGTCAGTAGCTCATCCAAGGCATTGTATCTTTTTTTTGGAATAAATTCTTCTAAATTTGAGCACTGCTTATTTTCATGTTTAAATTCTCATTTGCATGCGCTTTCTTCTTCAAGTATAGAGTAGATGAAATTATCATCCAATTTAAATGCTTAGGCTCTAAGTATAAATATATTTAATAGCGAGTTTGAGATATTTTTAAGAAACTAAGTATTAATTATTTGTAAAAAAGTATAAGTGCTATAAAGGCAAACCAATCATGGTAACATAAAAGTTGACATGAGTCTCGACAGCAGTGCATTGATCTCTGACTTCTCAGACTTCCATGAGAAATCAATTTCTTTCATTTGTAAATTAATCAAGTCCAGATATTCTGATGAGGCAGCACTAATAGACTAAGACAGAGCTGTTTTGGATTAGATCTAAAATATGACATCAAAGAAGAGACTGAAATGGGAATTAGGGCCTCTGACAATCTTGAAGAAAAGGATTCCAAGCAGAGAGAAACTCTGGAAAAATAAGTCTGGAAAATGTGAAAGGCCTTAAAATGATTATGAGCAGAGGTAGCATAATGGTTTGTTTTTAGCTATCGCTTTGACACATACTAGGATCACCTGGAAGAGAATCTTACTGAAGGTTATCTAGATCAATTTTCCTGAGGGGGATTATCTTCACTGTTATTTGATGTAGGAAGACCACTGGGGGCAGCACAATTCCCTAAGCAGGGTGTCCTGAAGAGTTGAGAAGTAAAATTAAAAAAGTAAGTGTATATATTCATTTCTCTTTGCTCTTGATTGTTGATGTGGTATGACTGAGCTGCTTATGGTACCTTAGTTCTAGCTGCTGAAAAGGTGAGTATTGACCTAGAAAAACAGCCACTCACCAGCTTGTTTCTGTGACCCCGAAATTTCCATTCAAATTGCATCTGATGGTTTGTCATCCGTTGTAAAAAGCTTTTGAGGTTCAAAGGGTGTTTCTTCTTGAGGTTTACCAGCAAAGCCAAGCCACAGAAAGTGCAGCAGGCGAAAGAGTCAGAGACAGCCCCTGTTCCAACTATTAGGAGTCCCTGAAGATGTTGCAGAGACCAAGCAAACATTAGGCAGAGCCATGGGAATCCTGCAGAAGGAGTCGGGGGAAAGCATCAGAAGCCAGAGGGGTCAAGGACTGATCCCAAGGACTCAATCAACTAACCTGGACTCAAAGGAGCTCACAGAGACTGAACTGACAACCAGGGAGCCTGTATGGGCCTGACATGGTCCTTCTCCATATAATTACTGTTGTACAGCTTGGCCTTCTTACTGAGGAAGCTTCTTATACTGAAATACTGAAGAATGTTTTTTTCTGTTAATGACACTGTAGACATCTTTCACGCCAGTGATGGACCACTCACTGACAGCTGCTTCTGTGGGTGCAAGGTACTACCCATGACCTTCAAAGCCATCTTCTGGACTTTGACATAGTTCCAGGGACTGACATACAAGTTTTAGAGGGTTAGTTTATTATCATCATGGCAGGGGTGTGGTGGGAGCATGGTGGCACTCACGGTGCTAGAGCAATAGCTACGAGTTACAATCTTTTTAAAGCCCATATCTAAATATGTTTATTGTGATCAGCGCATTCTGAAATTATTGTTTGTGATGAGGACATTTAAAATCTATTTTCAAGAATACAACACATTGCTATTAACTATAGTCATCATATTGAACAATAGATCTTTTGAACTGATTTCTCATACTAACTAAAATTTTGCCCTTTCTTCATTTACTCCTGATAGACCACTTAGTTCACGTGACTGCTCCTGGCTGAGTGGCAAGTGGGCTTGGCGGGTCAGTTGCCGGCGACTAGCCTGTAGTGGCTACTGCTGCTCATTTCTTTGTCTTTCCTCTAAGTTCTCCCCATTACTCTTCCTGGAGCCTGGGGTTGAGTGGGTGGAATCAGGTGTGGGTGGAGTGGGGTAGTGGCGATGGGGTTGTGGGTGACCTCAGATTTTGCTGCCTGTTCTCTTCATGTGTCTGCTTATTTCTATGTTACACTTGGGTACTAGAACCTCCCATTTTGTTTCCTTAGTATTTCGTTTGTGGAAGGGTTTTTAAAGCTGATATTTATGTGCCATTTATCTGTGCAATGGAGAAACACTATTTATGGAACAACATACTATCTGTAGACCCCAAATACCAGCACCAATCTTCCCAGAATATAACCAAGAGTTTGACAGATGAGAAAACTGAAGTTTGTGAGACTTCGCAGATGAACAAAGTGAGTTTGAAATAACCTCAAAATGTGACTGGTTAAAGCTGTTTGGTAAAATCTGAGAAAATTTGAAGTCATTTTCTGCTGTGCAGTCTTGTTTGGACCATTTCGTAGGTGTTACATTTAACACAGGCAAGTGTGCAAGCATGTAAGCGTGTGTGTGTGTGTGTGTGAGTGTGTGTGAGTGTGTGTGAGTGTGTGTGTGAGTGTGAGTGTGTGTGTGAGGGTGTGTGAGTGTGTGTGTGAGTGTGAGTGTGTGTGAGTGTGTGTGAGTGTGAGTGTGTGTGTGAGTGTGTGTGTGTGTGACTTTAAAATATGTGAAGGCTAGTTTAAGTAGCGTTTAAACTTGACATTTAGTTTTTATTCTTATGCACAGTGGAAGAGATAACTTTAGAGACTCTAGAGTAACTTCTTAGTGCTCAGCCGTCACGACCATTAATAGCTTTGTCCTAATTAACTTGTGTGTGATCTAGAGAGTACCACCTTTTCCCCTGGGCCCAATTAAGAATTTATATTGGTAAGTGTTTTAGTGGCAAAACTGTTAATATTTGGGCATTATATGTTTATTGATTTAAAAGCAGCTAAGTGTGTATTATGCAGTCATTACACATGTAAATCCATAAACAAGATATGCTTTATTTAGCATATTTTAAGCTACATTTAAATGTTTATTAGGCTACATTTATCCTTTTGCAACTTCCTTTTATGGTTCACTATTACAAGATTTCTAGTTGTGGACCCATATAGCTTCTGTTCACGTACGTCCCCCTTACTTTCATAATGTGGAAGCGAACTATTGTTTACTTCCTCACGCCCTTGCTGGCACATGTTTAGGATATTTCCACATTGATTTTCTTTTTTCCTTAATGGAGCCCTGTATGGCCTCAAACTCAACTTTTCCTTCCTCAGCCTCCTGAGTGCTAGGACACTTTACTGAGACAGTTTTGACAGTTTCTCTAGATTAAACACAGAATTCTAGAATAGCTTGGTTTGGGATTTTTGTCACATTCTATTCCCAGGGCAGTAGATGAGAGATAGTTTTATTCTTTCTCCGTGATACATGTGGTCAACTTTATCACACTTAAAACAACTGCTCATTTGATGGGGGCTCTGTGCTGAATTGTGTAGCCCTCATCCTCAAATGTTAAAGTCCTATCCTAAGTATTTCAGGACATGATGGTATTTTGGAATCATGACTCCTATCTCCTGACTCTGCTGGAGATTGAACCCAGGGCCTTATGCAGACCTGTTGAGTGAATGAAGCAGGCACTGCTTAGCTGCCTTCCCAGTCTTTGCAAGTTCTTGTTTAAATATTTCTTTTTACTATTTTACTGTGTGTGTTGCACGTATGTGCGCGCACGCGCGCGTGTATGTGTGTGTGTGTGCGTGCGTGCGTGCGTGCGTGTGTGTGTGTATGTGTGTGTGTGTGTGTGTGTGTGTGTGTGTGTGTGTGTTGGTTTGTTGGTTAGTGCATCAGAATGCAGGTGCAATGGAGTCCACAAGGAGATAGCTGATATCCTGGAGTTACAGGTCACTGTGAGCTGCCCTGTGTGGATGCTGGAAATTCAACTCAGGTTCTCTGCAAGAGCAGTATAACCTCTGATCACGTCTGAATAGTCTCTCCAGCCCTTGATTTTATTTCTGTTATTATATATATACTTCAGGAAAAGGGAGTTTTCTCATGACATTTTGAGACTTGATGTCATTTACTTCTGCTCTTATTTTCCCTCATCCCCTTCTACACACTGCAAGCTGCCTGCCTCTTTCTCATCTCCCTTATATTTTTGTGTTTTAGCTTTAAAAACCTAGACTCCACATGATAGAAAACAGACAATATTTGTCTCCCCTGAATCTGGCTTATTTTGTAAAATATGCTGTTTTTCAATTCCATCCATTTCACTGAAAATGATACAATTTTGTTCCTTCTCTAGGTTTTGTTTTACATTGATTAATAGGAATTATGTATTGTCTTAATTATTTTGTTGTAGACACTACATAGACTGAAGATTTATGTCCCCTCCAAATCCATATGTTGCAACCCTATCTTCAGTATATCGCAATAAGGTAGAGCCCAAGTTGAAGAGATTAGTGACCTCATAAAAGAGATACCAGAGAGCATTCTCTTTCTGTTACACTAGAACAGTGAAAAGATGGCTGCCAATGGACCAGGAAGAGGTGTGTGTCATCAGATACTGAATCTGTTGGTCTTATCTTGCATGTCATGGCCTCTCAAAACTGTGGGAAATAAATATCAGCTACTCAATGTACTTGGACTTGTTAGAGCAGCCCCAAGACTTAGATAAGGGTGTGACTTAAGTATTCTTTACACTATGTGTTCTATTAGAAACAGAAAGAACAAATACAGCATGTGGTTCTTGTTTCATTTAAGATTATTGCTTCTGAGGCAGAAAGCTAAGTCTCCTATAGTCAGCTTAATCATTCTTTCTCTTAATTATATATGATACTATATGTTGTTTATAGAATATCTTCCTATTCAAAATGATAAAGATAATGCTTTTGCTAAAAATAGCTTAAAAATTTGCTTTGAAATTTGAAATTTGTATGTGTGTATTAAAGAACGGGTACTAGAGACATGAGGCAGCATAGCTAGCCCAGAGGTAAGATATTTGAAAAGGTAATTAACAAGCAATGAGGATTGTATGTAATCTAATATAGGTGCCTTTACACTTTGACTTGCTCATCAAATAGCCAGTTATTTATCACTTATTACATATCTTACACTCCAAATAACATGTAAAGTGTTGTCAGAGACAGAACAAACATCAGGTCAAGACTGCCCCACTTACACCGTTCACTCATTTCTGACCATTCTCCTGAGAAGCATTTACCATTTCTCTCCATTTTAACTTCAGTTTAAGAAAGTGGAATACTTTGAGAATACAACTTGTGAATTGTGGAAATTAGATTTGACCCTAGGCCTTTAAATTTACATCAAAGATGTGGTACACTTTTCAAGACATTTAGTAGTTAGGGGTCCTAATGTATATAGTAGGCTTACAAATAGTTATTGTATGAATGGGTAGATTGTGCGGCAGCACAGACACCTCCACCAGGTGTCAGGTGAGCAGTTGTAGTAGAGACCAGGAAGATGCTAGTGAATCAGCCTGAGAACAGTCCACCCAACGTCTCCAAGTTAGAGGAAGCCTTTAGATAATTCTCTTAATGCAGGATAATA
This sequence comes from Rattus norvegicus, assembly GCF_021556685.1. Classification (NCBI taxonomy): domain Eukaryota; kingdom Metazoa; phylum Chordata; class Mammalia; order Rodentia; family Muridae; genus Rattus; species Rattus norvegicus. Next base: position 157,072,723 of record NC_141534.1, read on the forward strand.
GCCTTGTATACAAAAGAAATAATGTAAGTAAGTTGGTTAGTTCTAGGTAGCTATAGACAAACTTTCTGTTGTTCTTATGATGTATCTCACTAAGGCATATTGAGATAGTTTGAAACACCCACCACATTACTCTTGTTTGGCACTTAGTACCACAGAAACTGTGATTCTGAGCTTTTCTCCTGACATAGAAGTCATTTTGTGAAAATGATGACTTAGGTAAAGGCTGTTAGTGCTGGTTATCTAAGAAGAAGGGATATTGCCAAATGGATATAATTACACAGTGGCCTACTTCTGTCTCTAAAAATGTGTGTGTGTGTGTGTGTGTGTGTGTGTGTGTGTGTGTGTGTGTATCTCAGCAAATCATTGGGGCAAAGATTAGATTAAAGAAGTAAAAAGATAAATGTTCCCAGGACTTGTCCAGCACCTGTTCTTCTCTTCCATATTAATGGAATTTATTTAATTTTAATCTGTAGCTGCATTTCTTGATTATTTCCTTTAAATTTATCATGTGTGTTTGTATGTATGTGTGTATGTGTGCGTGAGTATGTGTTTGAAAGCGCCTCTCTCTTCAAGCCATATATTCTATTACACTCTTTCTATATCTTTTTTTTTTTACTTTTTCCTCATATATTACATACTGACAGCAGCCTCTCAGTCCCCTTCCCCTCCTTCCCTCTGGCCTAGATCTATTCCTCCTCGGTTTCCCTTCAGAAACGGGCCTTCCAGAGATACTCACCAAGTATGGCATAACAAGATGTAATAAGATTAGGCACAAACCTTCATATCAAGGCTTGACAAGGCAATCTAGTAAGAGGGAAAAGGACCTAAGAGCAGGCAAAATAGATACACCCCCACTCCCTCTGCTAGCAGTCCCACAAAAACTCCAAGCTAAATAACTACAAAATATAGGAGAGGACCTAGTGCAGACCCATTCGGACTCCAAGATTGTTGCTTCATTCTCTGTGGACCCCTGTGAGCCCAGCTGACTTGAGTCTGTGGGCCATGTTCTTCTGGTGTCTTCAATCTCTCTGGCTCCTCCTACAGTCTTTCCTCACCTTCTGAGGAAGAGGCAGTGAGATCTCAGTTTGGTCTGTATATTGAACTTTAGGACAGCCAGAGCTGTAGAGTGAAACCCTGTCTTGAAAAAACTAACAAACAACCTGTGAATAATTGAGTTGGAATTTTGATGGGAATTGCATTAAATCAGTAGATGGCTTTTTGTAGGATGGCTATTTTTGCTATGCTAATCCTAATGAAACATGGGAAATCTTTCCATTTTTCTGACATGTTTCCCAATTTCTTCAATGCATTAATTTTTTTATTATATGTCTTTAATTTGTTTTGTTAGTTACCCCAATATATCCTATATTATTTGAGGCTACTGTGAAAGATGTTGTTTCTTTTGTTCAATTCCTTCACCTCTTTTGTTGTGTTTTTCCTATAACTCTTTAAGGGATTCTTTTGTTTCCTCTTTAAGGGTTTGTACTTGTGTACTTGTGTTCTGTATTTCTTAAAGGGAGTGATTTATGTCCCTTTTAAAGTCCTCTATCATCATCATCATCATAAGATATGATTTTAAATCCAAATCTTGCTTTTTCAGTGTGTTGAGATACTCAGTACGGAGTGGTGGCAGAACTGGGTTGTGAAGATGCCACGTAGTCTTGCTTTCTGTTGCTTAGGCTTGCCCTTGCTTCTCGCCGTCTGGTTATCTCTGATGTTAGTTGGTCTTGATGTCTCTGATCGGAGCTTGTCTCTCCTGTGGGCCTGTGAGCCTGTGATTTTAGGATCCTTGGAGACCAGCTCTCTCCTGGCAGGTTTTGTGTTCAGAGGCTTATGGGATAATCTTAGCTTTGGGAGCAGATGGAGACCGGAAGCATCCAGTCCCAGGTTGCTCTTCTATTTCTGTGCGTGTGCTGGTGGTGAGTTCCTCTTTGGAAACTTAGTGGAGCAATGGTGAGGTCTCACCTGTGGGCTTAGGAATGAGAGCACTTCCTGGAGACCGGCTCTCTCTGGCAGGTTTTGGGTCTGCAGGGCTGTGGGACAGCCTTAGCTCTCCAGATTTTTTTTTTTTTTTTTACTTTCTATGTTCCAGTTTGGTTATTCTTCAATAATTATACTTCTTTGTTGAATCTGTCTTTCATATTATCCATTGTCTTTCTTATTTCATTCACCTGTTTGTTTGTATCTTTGAACATGAGGAAAATCACTATGCTCTCTGACTGCAATTTTATCTAATTCACTATTGGTAGATGCCATTGCTATGGTAATAATGCTTTTTGAAGGAGTCATGCTGCCTTCGTTGTTCATGTTTCTTAGGAAGCTGCATTGGGATTTATGTAATTAGAGCTATTTCTTTGCATGGCTTAACTCTTATGAGTTATATTTTTTTCAGTTGAAGTATTTTTTCTTTTTTTAGGGAATGAGAAGAAACTTTGCTCATAACATAATTAAACATTGCTGGCTGATCAAATTAATTATAGTGAGGAGCCAAGAGCCTTCCTTCACTCATTCATACCATAAACTCTTAGTGAGAATACATTAAACACTGTCCAAGGGAAGTACAAAGAACTACTCATGATTTTGGTCTTCTTTTGGTTTATAGATTCTTAAATTAGAAAGCTAGAGAAAAAGAAATTAAATGGTGTATTGAGCACTCAGATAATCATGAAAGCCTGGGAATATTTTCCAGCTCTCATATGGTCAGGAAATTGGGTTGGAACAGTGCATAAGTAGAAGTTTGCAGTAAGAGAGCGATATTACAACAGAAAATCAAACAGAGGTATGGAGTTTTTTAGTTGGGTGACAGTTGTCTCACTTGCGGTGTGGGGAAGCACCATATAAACTCTTTACACTGAGAGTCTCACCAAGCACTGTTGTTACTGACTTGATACTTTGCCTGGATAAGGGTGAGTTGAAGTTTTTTCAGTGTTGATGTGGAACTTGGATATGGTAACATTGAGTATATACTTCATAAAAGAATTCCTCTTATCAGGAATCTGGTTGCCTGGTATAAGTGCTACATCATTATCTGAATAGGATATTGATTGGGAAAGCAACTACAGCTGTTTGAAGCAACTATGAAATTGTCACACTATTCAGCTAATAACAGTGGCCCCTTAGGCTTCAAACTCTGTTGGAGAATAGAAAATCAAAAAAATAGTATTTTGTTTTTATTTATCCAGGGGCTAGAGGTTGAGGCAGGCGTTGGGAATAAAGTCAGGAATAAACATGTAGGCTAGTACAGTAGCTTGAAATTACACAATTGCAAGATGATAGCTTCTTTGACTATGATGGTGAAATAGATGTAATGAAAAAAGTCATATTTGAGATACATTTTTCAGAAGAGGTTGATGAGATACTGCTAAAGCAGATGTATGTGAGAGAAAATTATACTAACTTCATAGTTTTTGTTTTGCTCCATTGGAAGAATTGTAATTCTACTTATTAAGGCGAATAAGAAGCACACTCAACAAATACATATTACGGGAGTGATGCTGGAGATGGGAGTAAGAGATGAGGGAAGAATGCATATAAGCACAACATCCTCTACCAGCAAAGCATTGTTGGTGACTAAACAACATGGCACAGGAAGGAAGGAACTGTTCTATTTGCTACTGCATTTTGCACAGACTGGGAGATTCACTCTAGGATGTCTGTTGGTACCAAAATCTAAGGATGCTCAAGTTCCTTCTATAAAACAGCATAGAATTTGCATATCACCTGCTAATTCTCATGTGTACTATAAAATTTTTTCTAGGTTACTTACAGTATTTAATACAATGTGTCATATAAATTATTGTTTGATTATATTATTGAGGGAATAATGACAGGAAAAAAGTCTGTTTGTACTTAGTACATATACAGATTTTTCCAAATACTTTTGTTTCACTATTTGTTAAGTTTAGGATTGTCGAACCTACAGATGCAGCAGGACAGTTTTATATCTGGACACTAAGTAATTGTGCCTCATGGAAAACAACTTCCTTTCTGCCTTTTCTCCATCTCTCTGTATATATGTATGTGTATATTGATCTCATAATTGAGTTTAAATTAAATTCAATATTTATATGCTAATAGGCATTTTCCTTACAGGAAGCAGTGAGATAACTATAGCTATTTCTGGGCTTTTAAGACTAGGTGCCTTTTCATGTCACTTTTGGTCAATACCAGCATCTGGGTATGAACAGCTTTCTGTTTTTTTCCTAATATTTTTATTATTTGTGAACCCCAATCACACTTACTTCCCAGTCCTCCTAGGTCCACCTCCTAGCTTGTGACTCCCCCTGAAGAAGTAGTAGTAGGAGGAGGAGGGAGAAGGAGAAGAAGAGACAAACAAACAAACAAACAAACAAAAACAAGTCCAATCTGTGTTGCCCGTATACTCACTGAAACATGGTCAAACTCCCAATAGCCAACCCCTGCCAGAAGCCATCAGTTATGGAGATCTGTACCTCAGCATCCTTGTCACATTTTTTAAGAGCTCTGTTTGATGGCTTTCTGTCTAGGCTATGCGGTTTTTGATGATGGAGAGAATAGAGGTTGTCATATAGGACTTCTATATTCCTCCTTCTCAACTGTGAATCTTTGGTTATTAATGCCACTGCAAAAGAAGCTTCCTCTCCTTTTTACCATCAGCACGAGTTAGTTCCAGGTGATCAAGGAGATGTCTCACAGTCATAATATTGCTATGGTGTGGGATCAAAGAAATGTGGAAGAATGGTCAGTTTCAAGTAAAACCAAGATCACCTACAACACTATTAAACTATCATTGACCCAAATATCAGGTTTCTTGTGTTTTTTCCTTTTAAAAACTAGGGTTTTTGGTTTTCTGCAAATTGCAATCTAATTTTTCTTTTACTGTTGGTATTCTTTTCTCTTTCCTATTCTTTTTGGGAACCATCTAGATATATTCAAGTGGAGTTTGTAATAAACCAGAGGTTGAAAAAGAGACTAAGAGGAAAAGTGACAAGAAAGGTATTTTATGTTAAGTAAGAAGAGATGACTTTTATATATAACTATTGTATAGCCTTTATATATTTTAAATATATATGTATATATATTCATATTATATATATGTACATCCAGTATATTTATGAGTCCAGTGTAGTTATAGTTGCTACTAGTTATGAATAGTACAGCTTGAAGTAGAGGCTTCTATAAGAAAAATTATCCTTCATATATTAGTGAAGATCATTAAATGAGCACAGTCAAACAGCATGGCAGATCAGAACAACTCAGAACAAGTCAAATCAAAATAAAACCCCCAACCCCTTCACCAGTGACTTGCTACATTGCTGATAATCACGTGATACATCAGTACAAATGGCAGCACACCCAATTGTGGTTTTATTTTATTTTTTTAGAAGCAGGGAGTTGTAAACCTATACAAAGATCAAGGAACTAAAGTTCTCAGCAAGACAGTAGCAGTCACTCACTGCACAGGACTGCTAGACCCTACAGCTTTGTCATGTTTTTGGGAGAAATACAGCTTCAAGTAAACTTTATAGCTACTAACAGAGGTTGAAAATGGTTCAAATTTCTTAAACATTTTGTCTTTGTTATGCCTCACTTTTTTATTGAATTAATTTAAAATGTATATATGTTCATTTTATGTGTATAGTTCTTTTCCTATACGTGTCTGTGTATCATGTGTGCAGTGCTTATGGAGGCAGAGGGGGTATGGATTCTCTGTAACTGGAATTAAAGATGCTTTATAGCTTTATATTTGAGGTCTGGGATCCAACTTTTTCAAACTAATAAGTTTAGGGCATGACAGCTTATATGACAAAATTTGTTACTTTACTTGAAGGGGAAGAGATCACTTATTTTAAAATGGCACAAGTTATATTTGAGGCATGACATTAAAATGCTCTAGGTATATGCAGCTTTGGGGAAAATTTCTGTGTGCCTCAAATTCCTCCTCTATGGATTAATGGTAGTGAATTCACTTTGTAGAGCTGTAAAGGACAGTGTACAGAAAGCTCTTGTACTTTTATGCCAGTGGTTTTGTCAGTTACATTATGTAGGTGGAATGATTGCTGTTTGAGGTGGTTATCGTAGAAATTTTAAAATTAAAAACACAAAACAAAACAAACAAAAAACACAAGCACAAAACAAAAAGTACATACCAACTTTTTAGGAATATATGTGTTTTTTCAATGATACATGCCTGTTTTGGTTAGATTTCTGCATCATGAAAGTCCTAGCCAATTGCCCTTTAAAATTGAAAAACCCGACTGTCTTACTAGGGTTTCTATTGTGAAGAGACATCATGACCAAGGCAACTCTTATGATAGAAAGTATTTTGTTGGGGGCTTTAGTACACTTTCAGATGCTTAGTTTGTTATTATCTTGGTGGAAAGAGTGGTGGCATGAAGACAATCAAGGTGAAGAAGTAACAGAATTTACATCCTGATCTACAGGTAGGAGAGAGAGAGAGAGAGAGAGAGAGAGAGAGAGAGAGAGAGAGAGAGAGAGAGAGAGAGAGAGAGCACTTCTGGGCCTGGACAAGGACTTTAGAAATCCCAAAATCCATCCCAGGGACACACTTTATCCAAAAAGGCCACACCTCCTAATCCTTCTCAACTATGGACTAAGTACCAGCTATGCAAATATATGACCTTATGGGGCCCATTCTCATCAAACCTCCATAAAAAACCCCACTTATTAGTCTATAAGGTTGTATATTGAAAGCTTTAAATACTATAAAATATGTTATACTATACCATACATGGTTTACATACTATAAAATATGGTATGGGTAATTTGGCTGCTTGTATGTCTATGTACCACATCCATGCAGAATGCTTGGATGCCAGAGGAGTATGCAGGAGCTCCTGGAACTGGAGTTACATACATATGTGAGCTGCTGTGTTGGTGCTGGGACTCAAACTTGGGACTTTCAAAAGAGCAGCCATCTCTTAACTGCCAATCAATCTCCCTAGCCCCTATTATGAGTTTTGTTGTGACAAAAAGGCACATCTGAATACTGTTTCCCACACATGTTAGAAAGGGGTTCTTTCTTGTCCCAAGCCCTAAACTATAAATATCTTACCTACTTCTCTTTGGTGATAATGTCACACACACACACACACACACACACACACACACACACACACACACACACATGTTTTAAAAAACAACATATCTTTCTTGTAGCATAGGCTATCCTAGAAATTACAATGTTTCTGCCTTGCTTTTGGTTACTGGAATTACAGGTGGGATCCACTATGCCCAGCATCTTAATACTGTCTATTTCTAGTGGCATATTTTATTTTAAACTTTATGCTCCTCCCTTGACACATTCAGTCTTCAATTTCTATTGATTTTTCAATACATTCTTATCATACGGTTTTTGTTTAGTTTAATTTTATCATTAGCAATTTTTATACAACATATTTTGATCATACTGTTTTCCTTCTCCAAGTCCCATTTTAATATTTCATCTTTGGAATTTTTTGTGTTATAATTTTATTTTATTGATTTCTAATTCTTAAATCTACTTTAGGTTGAATATGATGTATTTCACTTCTTCATTTCTCTTTACCCCTTTACTTTAAAAATGTTGACTTCTTTTACTTGATTAAAAATCTGTCACTGCAACTCCACTTTTAAGCAGGTCATCTATAGCAATTTACTTAAAAGTCCATGGAACATGATAACCGAGAGGTAGGGTGACTGTACATGCTGGCAGATGGGGAGAACTATGAAATGCTGTCTTCAGGACATGGGAGTGTCCTTGCAGTGAGGAACACACTACAGCTGTGGGCATCTATAAGATCTGCACACACACACACACACACACACACACACACACACACACACGAGTGATTTAGAAGGATGTTGTCTGCAGTTGTGGAAGAGACCAGGAGAGAGGGCAATGGGGAGTAAATGCAATCAAACTATGTTGTATATATGCACCAAGCTGACAAACATAAAAACAAAAATCCCCAGTAAAAATGCTCTAACACTTCACAGAGAGATGATTTATTTACTTAATATAGAGTCCTCTACTCTCTATCTGCTCAGAATAAGTCTTGGTATTTCTCACAGGAAAAGACATTTCAATTCCGTTGATTTTTGAGGTTTGTTTTATGGTTAACAGCATTGCTCAGATTGCCTATATCCTTGCGGCTTTTCTGATGGCTGCTGACGGTTTTGTAGTCTCCAACTGCAGTCAAGAATTTGTTTAATTATACTTTATGTTTTTCCAATTAATGATTGCCTAATTTATTTTGTTCATTATTAGAAATTATCTCAATTATATTTCAACATTATAATTTATTCTTACCTTACACTAATTTATTTTTTCCTGAATATTGAATTTACATGACTTAGTTGTTTTCACTTTGTAAGTCATTCAGTTTCTTGCTCATCTGTTAAATGCCTTGAAGTGCGGATTTGCGATAGATGTGGAGTGACTGGAAGCTGCTTCCCCTTCAGAGCTCTATGGGACCTTCCTTAGAAGACATTTTATCACTTTCAGGGAGTGCTTTTGAAAAAAAGAACACAACTCCAGGTGACTTGTCAGATTCCATAATACAATAGCTATAAGGAAATACCTTTGCCCAGCAGGAACATTCTTCTTTCCTGTATAGAAAGCAATTGGAATTCTTATTACTACTTTATTATTACTTATTACTACTTTCTAATGTCTCCTGCAATCTAGACTTCTTACTGCGATCTAAACAGTCACAATACATATGTGCCAATTAGGATTAAGTAAACTATCAAAAAGTCATAGTTTAATCTAAAAGAACATGGTTATGACAGCTGTGAGACAGTTTACTAGGAAGACAGCTCTTGTTTGATCTCTATGAGAAAGTAAGTGTGGAAGAATTCAGCTGTAGCTCTGGCTTTACTCTTACACAAACACAGTTTTCATCTACCCACTAGAGTGGCATTTCTCTTAGCATCGATGCTGCCAAATGTAGGACATTCTTTTCAGTTGTCACCTAGCTTGAACACTAAGATGTATTCCTCTCGTTCTCAACTTTCTCCTCTTGATTTCCCCCATTTCCTGCTCAGCAGCCTCTCCTTAGTCTCTTCAGCGTACTCTCCTTCCTCTGCTCTGTTTCTAGATACCAGCAAATGGTCCTCAGCCCTTGGTACTTTGCTTTTTCTGTCAGCCCTAGATGACTGCATATGTTCTCATCAGTTACAGCATCTCTATGATTGATGGCTTCTCAGATTTCAGATATAGTCAATGTTTTCTGGGTAATTCATTCAAGAAAAAAGTTGTTTATGTCTTTCAAGTATATGATGGTTTGGCGTTATTCTAGGCACAATGAACCACATGTGTCTTAGTGCTCTATTGCCATGAAGAGACACTGTGACAACTTTAATAAAGGAAAGTATTTCACTGAGGCTTGCTCTCAGGCTCAGAGGTTTAGTCCATTATCAGAATGGCGTGAAACATGCTAGCACTCAGGCACATGTGGTGCTAGAAAAGCAGTTCAGCTTTCAACATCCAGATCTGCAGGCTACGGGAAGTCGCAACACTGAGCCTGGCTTGAACATTTGAAACCCCAAAGCACATTCCCAGTGACACATTTCCTCCAACAGGGCCACATCTACTCTCACTCAGCAAGGACACACCACCTATTCCTGGTCTTGCCACTTCCTCATGACCAAGCAGTCAAATATATGAGCCTATGGATCCATTCTTATTCAAAGCACCACGACACATAAAGCAAATGTCTGAGTACTTGTATTTTGGTGGGTATAGACAAATAAAATAGAAACCAACACACACACACACACACACACACACACACACACATACACACACACACACACACACACACACACACACACCGAATGATGGCAAGCACTATAAAGCATATATATAATAGAGTCCCAGGAGGAAGGAGTGTCACACATCACAATTTATAATAGAGTGGTTTAAGACTTGCTCACTGAATAGGTGACCTTTTAACAAGGAGGGCAAAAGTGGGGAGGGCCGCATGCAAGTCAATGTAAGGGAGAAGAGAATTCCTATCATACAGAATGGCAAATATAAAACCTAAGGCCTTGTGCTACTGTAGGTCACTTCTTCAGGCAGAATGTTTGGAAAATTGGTTTACATTTGGGCACTGAGCAAGTGATAGTGACTTTTTCTCCCACTGAGGGTAACCACCTCAGCTTCCTCATCTCTTCTTGCTTTCTGGGATTACTGTTATTAAGCAGCACCTGTGTTGGCTGTCCCTTTATTTTGTCCCCAGGAATACTAAGTGCTTTCAGGTATCCAGTTGATAGCAAGGGATTACAGAAATTGTGGACTTCTGGCAGTAAAACATGGCGATTCTGCACTTAGCCTTTCATTCACGACAAATTGCCTATGAAGAAGAGCCTTTGTTGACTCAATTGATTAGAAATGCTGTTCCCAAACCTTTTGTAGGTATTACATGGCTTGTGCGATGGTGCGTCTCCAGCCCTCTGACAGGACATAAGCTAGGTTCTCAGGCATTTTAAAGCCTTCCAGCATTCTTGCTTTCCCCAGCCTCCTTATTTCTGTCTCTACCCTCTGCCAGAGAAGTATAGAAATTTCTATTATACTTCCAACCCAAGAAAAAGTTTTCTCCACCACTAAGTCTTGATTAAGGTATTAACTTCTATATCTTGTGTTTCTGAATCACTGAATTCTCACTTATGTATTCTGAAATTCCAGCCCTGTTTCAGTTGCCAACAAGGTCATCTCAGATATTCCTTTTTGGCTCATGTAGCACACACCAGCTGGTTCTTAGGGTTCTCCAGGTATATCATCTCTTCCAGCAACTGACCAATTAGGCTATGGCTAGCCTTCCTCCATGTTCTGATAGCCAGCACAAAATGGTGGGCTTACCTGTTGTCTCCTGGAGCTGAAGCTCCATCTATATTCTTCTGACCAGGTCTGAGGCATCTGATGGCACCTAACTGTGAAGGAAGCTTAGTGATAGAGTCTTTGTGTGAGGATGCAGAGCTGATTCATGTGAGCATGTTGTTAATCTCCACACAAATGTCTTAGGTCTTCAAAGGGTATATCACTGTAAAGAAATGGATCTTTTAAAGGTTTTTAGTTCAGGTGATTTCAGTTGTTTTATTCAGTTTATACTTTTAGATTGTTTTCATGATCTTCCAATTATTTTTTAAGATTTCTTTTTGTCCTGTTATCTTTTGTGTTGTGATACATTATTTCCGCTATAGAACACATTGAAGTAATAGGGAAGTAACGTTCAGCACTGTGTATAAGGTAACCATGTATACTGGGAGATATCTCCATAAAAATGGGTTCCCCATTAAATGGCACTTTGCCACTAACAAATACTTAAACATGGGAGAGTCGAAAACAGTAAAAATCGAGGCATTTGGTAAAAAAATATAGAGCTATGTCAAGTTAAGATTGGAGATAAATCTTGTAAGTACACTCCTAAAAAATGAAGACACACTTTGTTGTCCTTGTAATGATTCATATATAAAAAGAACAGCTTGGTGAAAGCTGAGTCAAAGAGAAGCCATTAGTCGTGGGCATATCCTCGCAAAATTGAGAAAGGCATAATTTAGCAGGCAACGAGCCTCATCTCTTGTCACCAGTCACTTTAGAAAAATGTTTCTTCACTTACAGAACTTACGTTCTAATCATCTGACATTTAAATAGGATTTGCATTGTTAATGAGCTTTTGTACAATGGGGGCATAACATTCTGATTTTCATTTCACTCACAAAGTGGAAACATTCAGCAACTGTGGCCCCTGTAGGGGCCTCTCGAGGCTTGACTGGAATTTGGATTAATTGCAACAGTTGCCTTTTGGATTTAATGATTCCACTAATCGCAGAGACAGTGAAATCCTAAAATATCAAAGTCAGAAGCGATGGTAGAACATATGAGAATCAGAGGCCATCTGCCCATTTAACACCTGGGTATGTTCATATTTTACAGAAATACGGCACAAGCTAGTTCACAGCTACAAGTTCTCTTTTCCTAGATGTCACGATAAGTCCTGAATGAATAATAATGACATCTTCCATGGGATGGAGTTCCAGTCTAAATAAGAATAGAAAAAGGAAATAGCCATCTGAGTTCCAGCATCCCCTCCCAATCCTCCCCACCTTTTCTTGAGGACACAGTGTGACTGGTCACCCTACTCCCAATTCTCATACCTGACCTGCCATTATGGACCTAAATATGAGCCAGACAAATTCTCTTTCATTAAGTTTTTCTTAATCTTGGGGCAGGGGAGGGTTATGTATTTTGTTACAAAAATGAGAAAAGTAATACTACAGCCAGTCTCTAAGATGTCGCCTTGGAATCTGTTCTGTTGGCCATGGGTTGGTTTGTTTGTTTTATACCCACAGAGACCCTATTCTTCCTCCTTCAACACACAGACAAGATGAGAATATGGATGTGTTTACTTACATTATGTCACTATGGAGAAGAAGTCTTCATCATCCCTGAAGTAGCTGATGCAATTCAGATATCAGTGCTTTTAGGACTCAGGTTTCAACAGCAGTTTGCAACCATAAACTGAGCATAAAGATACCCTGAGTTGTCAAAGTTGTTTGTTATAAAGGGTCTGCACTTTAGAGTTAATGTAGCGAGATAAAGTGCTACACAAGGCATTTCCTAGGAAAGTGGCAGACGACAGCCTGACTCATGAGAAAAATGAAAAAAAAAAAAAGGTTTATGCTACAAAACAGTATGATTAGGAGAGGAGGGGAGCCAGTGTCATCTCAACCTTTCTGTCTGCCAATTATCCCAAATAGTTCATCTCTTTTAAACCTCACTACAGTCCTGTAAATTTTTTATTCTTTATACAGATGAGGAAACTGAAATAGTTATGTTTTGCCTGAAGTCGTAAGACCTGGAAAAAGAAATTAATCTCCTTTGTAACAGCTTTGTAGTAAGTAGAAAAGGAGACAAAAACCAAGGGGAGAAAAAAGAAGACACCACAATAATGATAGCTGACAATTACATTGTGGGGGCCTTGATCCTATATTCATTATGGTTATTGATACTTTTAATTTTCCCAATGCCTTGATGAAGTATCAGTAATATCACAAATTTACAAATATAAACACACAGAGATGATGAATCACCCAAGTCATATAATGAGAGTGGTGGAAACTTAAATTCAGGTGATCTGATCTTAGTGCCTTTCCCCCATTAACATGAAGTGCCTTTGCCTGGCATTTAGGATTTTATTATGACCAGAGGATACTATATGCAATTCTTATCTTTCTGTCTGATAACCAAGTCTTCATTCTCATTTCTTCCAGTTTCTACCACATTTGAAACATACATTTATAAAATGAGACGCTACAGAATTGTTTGTCTTTTATGTTTATTTATTTGATCTTAGGTGCATGATTGTTTTGCGTGCATGTGTGTACATGTATGTGCTTGGTGCTCGCACAAGTTAGAAGAAGGCATCAGATCTCCTGGGACTGGAGTTGTGGATGGTTGTAAGTTAACATGTGGGAGTTGGGAGCTGAGCCTAGGGATCTTCTGCAAGAGCAAGTGCTCCTAACCATGAACCCTCTCTTCAGTCTTTCTCATAAACAACACTGTACTATTATTATTGGCTGACCTTTTGCTTTTCAAATGTATCTTCTCTGATCTCAGAAAGATTCTTAGCAAATGATTATGATCCTTAGTTTAAAAGCTGAAAAAAAGCTGATCCTTAGAAAAAAAGCTTACAATCCTGAAGCATCTTATGTATGTTCAAATGGTAGGACCAGAACTCAAAACTGGATTTAAAACACTCTTATCCCTCTGGGGAGGACTGTGAAGTGACATGGACACTGTGGGATAAGGTTTACTATGTTCTCACAAAACTAAACAACAGTTACCATATGTTCACATATGTGAATGCTCACAGCAGGTTTTATAATATCTAATAGCCTCAGATTAGCTCTGGGTGCTTTAGTAGGCAAATAGCTAAGCAATCTGTGGTAGTCCTATACCAAGGAATACTACTTAGCAATAAAAAGTTAGAAGCCGTTGCCATGTGACCGTAAGTTTCCAGTCAATGATGATGAATGAAAAAGGCTGATACTAACAGGTTGCATATTTAATGACTCATTTGCATAATACTTTGAATGCTAGAATTTTAGAAATAGAGTTTGGAATAGTGATTGCCAACGGTTAGGGATGAAGGGTAGGGATTGGATAAGATGGATGTTATTAAAAATATGAGAGGAAATTTATAATCAGATGTGATGTCTGGGCTAGATCATTTTGTTTGTTTGTTCTGAGTAGTATAGTTTTGTGTTTCATTCAAGATAGGTAAGGACAATGCCATTACCTTTCTGCCCCCCCTTTTCTTTTGGACCACACATTATTCTTTTTTTTTTTTTAGATTGAAAACTGTTTTATTCATTACTGTGTGTATTACTGTATCACTGGTTCAAAAGAAAAATATACTCTCAGAAGTTTTATGAGTGATTATGATAGGAGATATATTCCAAAGTCTGGTAAATTACAGCTAATACAACACCAAATATACAAACGTGACTTGAAAAAATTGAGTAAATAAAAGTGACAAGAAATTTCCATATAGAATACCTTGCCTTTTGGTTAATAATTACAGTCCAGATGGATATTTTTAACTATATTACATTTTTAAAAGACTAAATTGCAATTTCTCAAGTTTAGAACAGGATGTATTCTTTTGACAATTTTCAGTAGTTTTTTGTTGCATAAAATGTGTTTTATCTTTACTTAAATTTTATTTCTAATTTTTTTTTTAGTTCTCCCTTTTTCTTTTCTTTTTTTTTTTTTATTAACTTGAGTATTTCTTATATACATTTCAAGTGTTATTCCCTTTCCCGGTTTCCGGGCAAACATCCCTCTCCCCCCTCCCCTTCCTTATGGGTGTTCCCCTCCCAACCCTCCCCCCATTGCCGCCCTCCCCCCATAGTCTAGTTCACTGGGGGTTCAGTCTTAGCAGGACCCAGGGCTTCCCCTTCCACTGGTGCTCTTACTAGGATATTCATTGCTACCTATGAGGTCAGAGTCCAGGGTCAGTCCATGAATAGTCTTTAGGTAGTGGCTTAGTCCCTGGAAGCTCTGGTGGCTTGATATTGTTGTACTTTTGGGGTCTTGAGCCCCTTCAAGCTCTTCCAGTTCTTTCTCTGATTCCTTCAACGGGGGACCTATTCTCAGTTCAGTGGTTTGCTGCTGACATTCGCCTCTGTATTTGCTGTATTCTGGCTGTGTCTCTCAGGAGCGATCTACATCCGGCTCCTGTCGGTCTGCACTTCTATGCTTCATCCATCTTGTCTAATTGGGTGGCTGTATATGTATGGGCCACATGTGGGGCAGGCTCTGAATGGGTGTTCCTTCAGTCTCTGTTTTAATCTTTGCCTCTCCCTTCCCTGCCAAGGGTGTTCTATTTCCTCATTTAAAGAAGGAGTGAAGCATTCACATTTTGATCATCCGTCTTGAGTTTCGTTTGTTCTAGGGATCTAGGGTATTCAAGCATTTGGGCTAATAGCCACTTATCAATGAGTGCATACCATGTATGTCTTTCTGTGATTGGGTTAGCTCACTCAGGATGATATTTTCCAGTTCCAACCATTTGCGTACGAATTTCATAAACTCGTTGTTTTTGATAGCTGAGTAATATTCCATTGTGTAGATGTACCACATTTTCCGTATCCATTCCTCTGTTGAAGGGCATCTGGGTTCTTTCCATTTTCTGGCTATTATAAATAAGGCTGCGATGAACATAGTGGAGCACGTGTCTCTTTTATATGTTGAGGCATCTTTTGGGTATATGCCCAAGAGAGGTATAGCTGGATCCTCAGGCAGTTCAATGTCCAATTTTCTGAGGAACCTCCAGACTGATTTCCAGAATGGTTTTACCAGTCTGCAATCCCACCAACAATGGAGGAGTGTTCCTCTTTCTCCACATCCTCGCCAGCATCTGCTGTCACGTGAGTTTTTGATCTTAGCCATTCTCACTGGTGTGAGGTGAAATCTCAGGGTTGTTTTGATTTGCATTTCCCTTATGACTAAAGATGTTGAACATTTCTTTAGGTGTTTCTCAGCCATTCGGCATTCCTCAGCTGTGAATTCTTTGTTTAGCTCTGAACTCCATTTTTTTTTATTGTATAGCTGGTTTTATTTATTTATTTATTTATTTATTTATTTATTTATTTATTTATTTTTTTATTAACTTGAGTATTTCTTATATACATTTCAAGTGTTATTCCCTTTCCCGGTTTCCGGGCAAACATCCCCCTCCCCCTTCCCCTTCCTTATGCGTGTCCCCCTCCCAACCCTCCCCCCATTGCCGCCCTCCCCCCATAGACTAGTTCACTGGGGGTTCAGTCTTAGCAGGACCCAGGGCTTCCCCTTCCACTGGTGCTCTTACTAGGATATTCATTGCTACCTATGAGGTCAGAGTCCAGGGTCAGTCCATGTATAGTATTTAGGTAGTGGCTTAGTCCCTGAAAGCTCTGGTTGCTTGACATTGTTGTACTTTTGGGGTCTCGAGCCCCTTCAAACTCTTCCAGTTCTTTCTCTGATTCCTTCAACGGGGGACCTATTCTCAGTTCAGTGGTTTGCTGCTGGCATTCGCCTCTGTATTTGCTGTATTCTGGCTGTGTCTCTCAGGAGCGATCTACATCCGGCTCCTGTCGGTCTGCACTTCTTTGCTTCATCCATCTTGTCCAATTGGGTGGCTGTATATGTATGGGCCACCTGTGGGGCAGGCTCTGAATGGGTGTTCCTTCAGTCTCTGTTTTAATCTTTGCCTCTCCCTTCCCAGCCATGGGTATTCTTTTTCCTCATTTAAAGAAGGAGTGAAGCATTCACATTTTGATCATCCGTCTTGAGTTTCGTTTGTTCTAGGGATCTAGGGTAATTCAAGCATTTGGGCTAATAGCCACTTATCAATGAGTGCATACCATGTATGTCTTTCTGTGATTGGGTTAGCTCACTCAGGATGATATTTTCCAGTTCCAACCATTTGCGTACGAATTTCATAAACTCGTTGTTTTTGATAGCTGAGTAATATTCCATTGTGTAGATGTACCACATTTTCCGTATCCATTCCTCTGTTGAAGGGCATCTGGGTTCTTTCCATTTTCTGGCTATTATAAATAAGGCTGCGATGAACATAGTGGAGCACGTGTCTCTTTTATATGTTGAGGCATCTTTTGGGTATATGCCCAAGAGAGGTATAGCTGGATCCTCAGGCAGTTCAATGTCCAATTTTCTGAGGAACCTCCAGACTGATTTCCAGAATGGTTTTACCAGTCTGCAATCCCACCAACAATGGAGGAGTGTTCCTCTTTCTCCACATCCTCGCCAGCATCTGCTGTCACGTGAGTTTTTGATCTTAGCCATTCTCACTGGTGTGAGGTGAAATCTCAGGGTTGTTTTGATTGGCATTTCCCTTATGACTAAAGATGTTGAACATTTCTTTAGGTGTTTCTCAGCCATTCGGCATTCCTCAGCTGTGAATTGTTTGTTTAGCTCTGAACCCCATTTTTTAATTGGGTTATTTGTTTCCCTGCGGTCTAACTTCTTGAGTTCTTTGTATATTTTGGATATAAGGCCTCTATCTGTTGTAGGATTGGTAAAGATCTTTTCCCAATCTGTTGGTTGCCGTTTTGTCCTAACCACAGTGTCCTTTGCCTTACAGAAGCTTTGCAGTTTTATGAGATCCCATTTGTCGATTCTTGATCTTAGAGCATAAGCCATTGGTGTTTTGTTCAGGAAATTTTTTCCAGTGCCCATGTGTTCCAGATGCTTCCCTAGTTTTTCTTCTATTAGTTTGAGTGTGTCTGGTTTGATGTGGAGGTCCTTGATCCACTTGGACTTAAGCTTTGTACAGGGTGATAAGCATGGATCGATCTGCATTCTTCTACATGTTGACCTCCAGTTGAACCAGCACCATTTGCTGAAAATGCTATCTTTTTTCCATTGGATGGTTTTGGCTCCTTTGTCAAAAATCAAGTGACCATAGGTGTGTGGGTTCATTTCTGGGTCTTCAATTCTATTCCTTTGGTCTGTCTGTCTGTCTCTGTACCAATACCATGCAGTTTTTATCACTATTGCTCTGTAATACTGCTTGACTTCAGGGATAGTGATTCCCCCTGAAGTCCTTTTATTGTTGAGGATAGCTTTAGCTATCCTGGGTTTTTTGTTATTCCAGATGAATTTGCAAATTGTTCTGTCTAACTCTTTGAAGAATTGGATTGGTATTTTGATGGGGATTGCATTGAATCTGTAGATTGCTTTTGGTAAAATGGCCATCTTTACTATATTAATCCTGCCAATCCATGAGCATGGGAGATCTTTCCATCTTCTGAGGTCTTCTTCAATTTCTTTCCTCAGTGTCTTGAAGTTCTTATTGTACAGATCTTTTACTTGCTTGGTTAAAGTCACACCGAGGTACTTTATATTATTTGGGTCTATTATGAAGGGTGTCGTTTCCCTAATTTCTTTCTCGGCTTGTTTCTCTTTTGTATAGAGGAAGGCAACTCATTTATTTGAGTTAATTTTATACCCAGCCACTTTGCTGAAGTTGTTTATCAGCTTTAGTAGTTCTCTGGTGGAACTTTTGGGATCACTTAAATATACTATAATGTCATCTGCAAATAGTGATATTTTGACCTCTTCTTTTCCGATCTGTATCCCCTTGACCTCCTTTTGTTGTCTGATTGCTCTGGCTAGAACTTCAAGAACTATATTGAATAAGTAGGGAGAGAGTGGGCAGCCTTTTCTAGTCCCTGATTTTAGTGGGATTGCTTCAAGTTTCTCTCCATTTAGTTTAATGTTAGCAACTGGTTTGCTGTATATGGCTTTTACTATGTTTAGGTGTGGGCCTTGAATTTCTATTCTTTCCAGGACTTTTATCATGAAGGTGTGTTGAATTTTGTCAAATGCTTTCTCAGCATCTAATGAAATGATTATGTGGTTCTGTTCTTTCAGTTTGTTTATATAATGGATCACGTTGATGGTTTTCCGTATATTAAACCATCCCTGCATGCCTGGGATGAATCCTACTTGATCATGGTGGATGATTGTTTTGATGTGCTCTTGGATTCGGTTTGCCAGAATTTTATTGAGTATTTTTGCGTCGATATTCATAAGGGAAATTGGTCTGAAGTTCTCTTTCTTTGTTGTGTCTTTGTGTGGTTTAGGTATAAGAGTAATTGTGGCTTCGTAGAAGGAATTCGGTAGTGCTCCATCTGTTTCAATTTTGTGGAATAGTTTGGATAATATTGGTATGAGGTCTTCTATGAAGGTTTGATAGAATTCTGCACTAAACCCGTCTGGACCTGGGCTCTTTTTGGTTGGGAGACCTTTAATGACTGCTTCTATTTCCTTAGGAGTTATGGGGTTGTTTAACTGGTTTATCTGTTCCTGATTTAACTTTGATACCTGGTATCTGTCTAGGAAATTGTCCATTTCCTGAAGATTTTCAAGTTTTGTTGAATATAGGTTTTTATAGTAAAATCTGATGATTTTTTGAATTTCCTCTGAATCTGTAGTTATGTCTCCCTTTTCATTTCTGATTTTGTTAATTTGGACGCACTCTCTGTGTCTTCTCGTTAGTCTGGCTAAGGGTTTATCTACCTTGTTGATTTTCTCAAAGAACCAACTTTTGGTTCTGTTGATTCTTTCTATGGTCCTTTTTGTTTCTACTTGGTTGATTTCAGCTCTGAGTTTGATTATTTCTTGCCTTCTACTCCTCGTGGGTGTATTTGCTTCTTTTTGTTCTAGAGCTTTTCGGTGTGCTGTCAAGCTGCTGACATATGCTCTTTCCTGTTTCTTTCTGCAGGCACTCAGCGCTATGAGTTTTCCTCTTAGCATAGCTTTCATTGTGTCCCATAAGTTTGGGTGTGTTGTAACTTCATTTTCATTAAATTCTAAAAAGTTTTTAATTTCTTTCTTTATTTCTTCCTTGACCAGGTTATCATTGAGTAGAGCATTGTTCAATTTCCACGTATATGTGGGCATTCTTCCTTTATTGTTATTGAAGACCAGTTTTAGGCCGTGGTGGTCCGATAGCACGCATGGGATTATTTCTATCTTTCTGTACCTGTTGAGGCCCGTTTTTTGACCAATGATATGGTCAATTTTGGAGAAAGTACCATGAGGAGCTGAGAAGAAGATATATCCTTTTGCTTTAGGATAGAATGTTCTATAAATATCCGTTAAGTCCATTTGGCTCATGACTTCTCTTAGTCTGTCGACATCACTGTTTAATTTCTGTTTCCATGATCTGTCCATTGATGAGAGTGGGGTGTTGAAATCTCCCACTATTATTGTGTGAGGTGCAATGTGTGTTTTGAGCTTTAGTAAGGTTTCTTTTACATATGTATGTGCCCTTGTATTTGGGGCATAGATATTTAGGATTGAGAGTTCATCTTGGTCGATTTTTCCTTTGATGAATATGAAGTGTCCTTCCTTATCTTTTTTGATGACTTTTAGTTGGAAATTGATTTTATTTGATATTAGAATGGCTACTCCAGCTTGCTTCTTCTGACCATTTGCTTGGAAATTTGTTTTCCAGCCTTTCACTCTGAGGTAGTGTCTGTCTTTGTCTCTGAGGTGTGTTTCCTGTAGGCAGCAGAATGCAGGGGCCTCGTTGCGTATCCAGTTTGTTAATCTATGTCTTTTTATTGGGGAGTTGAGGCCATTGATATTGAGAGATATTAAGGAATAGTGATTATTGCTTCCCGTTATATTCATATTTGGATGTGAGGTTATGTTTGTGTGCTTTCATTCTCTTTGTTTTGTTGCCAAGACGATTAGTTTCTTGCTTCTTCTAGGGTATAGCTTGCCTCCTTATGTTGGGCTTTACCATTTATTATCCTTTGTAGTGCTGGATTTGTAGAAAGATATTGTGTAAATTTGGTTTTGTCATGAAATATCTTAGTTTCTCCATCAATGTTAATTGAGAGTTTTGCTGGATACAGTAACCTGGGCTGGCATTTGTGTTCTCTTAGGGTCTGTATGACATCAGTCCAGGATCTTCTGGCCTTCATAGTTTCTGGCGAGAAGTCTGGTGTGATTCTGATAGGTCTGCCTTTATATGTTACTTGACCTTTTTCCCCTTACTGCTTTTAATATTCTTTCTTTATTTTGTGCGTTTGGTGTTTTGACAATTATGTGACGGGAGGTGTTTCTTTTCTGGTCCAATCTATTTGGAGTTCTGTAGGCTTCTTGTATGCCTATGGGTATCTCTTTTTTTAGGTTAGGGAAGTTTTCTTCTATGATTTTGTTGAAGATATTTACTGGTCCTTTGAGCTGGGAGTCTTCACTCTCTTCTACACCTATTATCCTTAGGTTTGATCTCATTGAGTCCTGGATTTCCTGTATGTTTTGGACCAGTAGCTTTTTCCGCTTTACATTATCTTTGACAGTTGAGTCAATGATTTCTATGGAATCTTCTGCTCCTGAGATTCTCTCTTCCATCTCTTGTATTCTGTTGGTGAAGCTTGTATCTACAGCTCCTTGTCTCTTCTTTTGGTTTTCTATATCCAGGGTTGTTTCCATGTGTTCTTTCTTGATTGCTTCTATTTCCATTTTTAATTCCTTCAACTGTTTGATTGTGTTTTCCTGGAATTATTGCAGGGATTTTTGTGATTCTTTCAGGGATTTTTGCGATTCCTCTCTCTAGGCTTCTACTTGTTTATTAATCTTTTCCTGTGTTTCCCTAAGGGAGTTCCTCACGTCTTTCTTGAAGTCCTCCAGCCTCATGATCAAAAATGATTTTGAAACTAGATCTTGCTTTTCTGGTGTGTTTGGATATTCCATGTTTGTTTTGGTGGGAGAATTGGGCTGCAATGATGCCATGTAGTCTTGGTTTCTGTTGCTTGGGTTCCTGCGCTTGCCTCTCGCCATCAGATTATCTCTAGTGTTACTTTGTTCTGCTATTTCTGACAGTGGCTAGACTGTCCTATAAGCCTGTGTGTCAGGAGTGCTGTAGACCTGTTTTCCTCTCTTTCAGTCAGTTATGGGGACAGAGTGTTCTGCTTTCAGGTGTGTAGTTTTTCCTCTCTACAGGTCTTCAGCTGTTCCTGTGGGCCTGTGTCTTGAGTTCACCAGGCAGCTTTCTTGCAGCAGAAAATTTGGTCTTACCTGTGGTCCCGAGGCTCAAGTTTGCTCGTGGGGTGCTGCCCACGGGCTCTCTGCAGCGGCAGCAACCAGGAAGACCTGTGCCGCGCCTTCCGGGAGCTTCAGTGCACCAGGGTTCCAGATGGTCTTTGGCTTTTTCCTCTGGCGTCCGAGATGTATGTGCAGAGAGCAGTCTCTTCTGGTTTCCCAGGCTTTTCTGCCTCTCTGAAGGTTTAGCTCTCCCTCCCACGGGATTTGGGTGCAGAGAACTGTTTATCTGGTCTGTTTCCTTCAGGTTCCGGAGGTGTCTCAGGCAGGGGTCCTGCCGCTCCTGGGCCCTCCCCCACGGGTGCCCAGAGGCCTTATACAGTTTCCTCTTGGGCCAGGGATGTGGGCAGGGGTGAGCAGTGTTGGTGGTCTCTTCCGCTCTGCAGCCTCAGGAGTGCCCACCTGACCAGGCGGTTGGGTCTCTCTCTCACGGGGTCTGGGAGCAGAGAGCTGCTGCGGACCGGGATCCGCGGGTGTGGGACTTCACATTATTCTTTTTATTCATGTTTTCCTCTTCCCCAACTCCTCCCAGGTTCTCACCACCTCCTTATTCAATAAACTTTATTCTCCCTTTTTCTCTCTCTGAACAAACAGTCCCTCGAAAACCTAAAACAAACAAACAAACAAACAAACAAACAAACAAACAAACACCTCCTCAAGAAACAAAACCACCTCAAAACCACAAAAATGAAAACCAAGACAAATGGGCAAAAGATAATAAGACCAAGAAAAAAAGACAAAAAAAAAAAAAAGGAAGAAAAGAAAATGAAAATAAAAACCAAACAAAGAACAGCAAAACAAAAATTTCACAAAAATACAATTGAGTTTGTTATGTGTTGCCACCAACTCTTGGGCATGCCCTCTACCACGAACCGTAAGTAGTTAGTAGACCCAGTGAGATTCCATTGGAGAAAACTGATTTTCCTTTTGTCTGTGGGTGTCAGTTGCAGATAGTTTCTTAGTTAGGGCTGAGATCTTGTGTCCACTTCCCCCTTTCAATTATGGGACGCCATCTTGCTTGAACCTGTGCATGCCCTTTGTGTGCTGCCACAGTCTCTGTCAGTTCATAGGAACATGAGTTCTTTTGTATCTGGAAGACAGTATTGCCTTGGAGTCATCCATTCCCTCTGACTTTTTCAATATTTTTTCCACCTCTTCCACATAGCTCCCTGAACATCGAAGGGAAGGGTTTGATGAAGACCACTCAGTACTGAGTGCTATAAAATCTCATTCTCTCCACATTTCCAGTTGTGGGTCTCTGTGCTAATTTTCATTCATAATATACTGCAATTCATATAATTGATATATTTTATATACTTAAGTCAAACAAAATGGGTGTTTATACTTGATATCTAGAATTTTTCTTTTAAAAAAGTCAAGACTAACTCAAAGCTAAAATAATTTACAAATTTTAAAGTATTTTCTTTACTTGGTGAAGGAATAGCTTTTTGATTATAAAAATCCTAGTAACTTTGGAAGGTTTTAATGGTTGAGTGTTGGGTATTTCAGAACAGTCCTTCTGAAGTTGGTAAACTGTATGTGTGAGATTTGCCCAGCAAATGATGTTTAGTCAAAAATGGTATATTCTGACGGATATGATCATTTGAGTTTAAGTCCAAGTTACTAAACAAATATTTTACTTCTGTATAATAGACTTGTTCATTTTCTTTTATAATTTAGCTCACAGTACATCATGAACATCTCCCATGTTGTTAAAGTTTTCAAAATTGGACTTTTAATGGATTTGGAATATTATGTTCAATAGCTACATGATGTTTTTCATAACTAGCCTGCCATTATAAGAGAATTAGTTTTTTATTTTTTATTAAAATAAAACCATAATTAAAATTCTCATTTTTTCAGTATTTGAATGATTTCCTTCATATAAATTATAAAAAGCAGTGTTGCTTTTTATATCTCTCTTGCACTGTGTTGAAAAATTATTTTCTATAGCGTTTGTCTCAATCTCAAGAATTATCACTAATGTTATGTGCTAACTTGTCAGAACCTTGAAAACAGTACACATTCACATTAATACTTAGAGATTACTTGTGTATCTTTTTATGGTGAAATACATTTCTATCTATAGCTTGTTGTTTCATTGTTCTTTAGAGACTGAAATGGAGTCTTTGTAAAAAAAAATAACTGCTATTTGTAGCTTATAGAATATGTAGTTTCTTAGCTCTGTTGCTTTCCCTTTTATTTTAGTATTATTTTAAATAATCAAGTTTCAAATTATATATATATATATATATATGTGTGTGTGTGTGTGTGTGTATGTGTCTGTGTGTGTGAGAGAGAGAGACAGAGAGAGAGACAGAGAGACTGAAAGACAGACAGAGAGAGAGAGAGAGAGAGAGAGAGAGAGAGAGAGAGAGAGAGAGAGAGAGAAAACCTCTGTCATAATAAGAGCTGTAACACTGCCACTTGGGGAAGAGATCTGCTCTCCCAAAATTGCCACCAGAAGCTCCCCTGCACCCATTACTGGCTCCAGCCTCCTTCTGGCTCAGTCCAGCTGACATCTTGAAGCAACTGAAGTGGCAGTGGTGGAGACAGAGGTGGAACAGCTGTAGCCGCGGAGGCAGCAGAAGAGATTCCCCCTTCCTGCTCAAGTTTTCTCCCTTTCACCCAAACCCTTGCACCTGGCTGGGCCAGAGATCTCTGTGGAAAGTCTCCAGTCCAAAGGCCAACAAAGAGCAATTAGTTTCTATAAGAAATAAACAAGGAACACAATAATACAGAAACAATATAATGGAAGGGTTCTTAGGAGTTTGCAGTTGGATGTGTCTGTCTGTTTGATCCTGCAGTCATGGAGAAGTTTCTCATCTCCCCGAACTTCCTAATTCTTTGCTTGTAAATTGGGGAAAGAAATAGTGTCTATTAATATCTTTGGGTTATTATGTCCAGGATATGTTTTTAAAGCACTAGGTTCAGATCCTGGCATATAGTGAACACTCAATAACTGCCTTCTATTTGCATTATTGCTGTTACTTCCACTGCTGTTATCCCTGCTGTCTATACTGTGTCTCCACATGCCTACTGCTGTCTAAGGGTGCACTAGTCCTATAGGCAAAAAGTAGACTCTATTAGGAAGATGATGGTGTGGGCACACTCTTGGGACAGAGTTAGAAAGTAATTCACATAGTATGGGCAATGTAAAAGATTGTAGTGCGACTGGGGGAAAGAGCGGTTATGTCTTGTTAGTGAAGTGGACTTGCTTTGGAACATTCCAGTTGAGGGAATGGGAATAAGGGAATTCTAGACAGTGGCACAAACTGAAGCAAAAAATAGTGCGTGTAAGATTCAATTTGATTGGAATTTAGTGACAAGGAAGGAGGATTTGGGAAAATAGGTTTGAGAGTTAAGGTTATGATCAGATTGGTGAATACTTGGA
This sequence comes from Rattus norvegicus, assembly GCF_021556685.1. Classification (NCBI taxonomy): domain Eukaryota; kingdom Metazoa; phylum Chordata; class Mammalia; order Rodentia; family Muridae; genus Rattus; species Rattus norvegicus. Next base: position 157,098,222 of record NC_141534.1, read on the forward strand.
ATCAGTTCACAGTGTTGGGGCCAGGGAGAGAGGACAGCAATACTCTGACACTTGAGTAGGAGAATTCTGGGCCAGGTGGGTATAGTCTGGAAAACTATAAGCCCCTTTGGGAAGAGGCTCTATTTAGTTCTGATTTTGCCCTCTGATTTATTTCGTTTTTAAAAACTAGTTTCAGACTTATTAAAAATTAACAAAAATACCCCTATATGAACTTATTCCTCTTTATTATTATCCTTCAGATCTTTACATTTTAAATCCTCTCTCCTCCATTCACACTCTTCTGAACTGTTTGATTATACTTACAGACATATTGTTTTTTTAATTCCCGAACATTTTCAGTGTATTTTTCTTAAAAAAAAAGAAAAGGTCCATCTTACCTATCCACACTATAGGTGTTACAATTACAAAGTAAGCATCACTTTTCTCGTTAACAGACCTTATTGAAATGTGACAATAGTTCTATTAATGTTTTTTTTATAGCTAATGAGGAAAGTATACATATAGGATATAACTAGAAATATCCTACCCCACTCTGCTATCCTTATTGTGCTCCTTTAATTTAGAGTAAAAGTGCTTTGTTTTTTCATGAAATTTACTTTCTCTTTGAAGACTATGGTCCACTTATCATATTTTTGAAAGAATCTGATGCTCTTCATGGTTAGTTTAGACTATTCACTTTTGCCAGGAATAAAAACAAAGGAAGAAAAAGAAAAAAGGAAAAAGAAAAAGAAAGTATCCTGAATGCATTAGATTTGGAGGTGCCTCAGACATCATGACCAATGCAAGTCTTATAAAAGAGAACATTTACTTTGGGGCTTGTTTATACTTTCAGAGGTTTATTTCACTATCACCATGTTGGAAAGCATGGTAGCAGGCAGGTAAACACACAGCACGAGAGAAGTAATTGAGAGCTACACCATCATCCACAGGCAACAGTAGAATAAGAAAGAGAGCTACTAGGTCTGGCATAGGTTTTTGAAACCTCAAACCCACCCCCAATGACATACTTCTTCCAACATGGCCACACCTACTCCAACAAAGCTATACCTCTTTTCATACTTATAATCTTTTCAAATGCTTCTAGTTCCCAGTGACTAACCATTCAAATATATGAGTCTATGAGGGGCATTCTTATTTAAACTACCATATCCCACTTCCTGGCTTCCATAGACTGTTTAAAAGCCTAAAGTTCAAAGTCTTTTCTGACACTCAAGGCAGTCTCTTAACTACAACTTCCTATAAAACCAAAAGCAAAAAAGCAAATCACATATTTCCAATGTATAATGGCACAGAATATACATTACAATTCCAAAAGGGAGGAAAGGGGGCATAATGAAAAAATACTAGACCAAAGCAAGACTGGAAACTGGCAGGACAAACCCTAAATTCTGTATATTTATGTCTGATGTAAAAGCCATCAGAACTCAATGCCTTCCTGGTTTGTTGACTATACATTCTTCTCTCTCCTAGACTGGTACTACATTCTACTAGTGGCTCTCTTTGGTTGGTATCCCATGACTCTGACATCTCCAACATCCTCAGTTTCCAACCCAAGCCAGACTTTACCCTTATAGCTTTACCCAATGGCCTCCCTTAATCTCTATGCAGGACACATGTCTATCCTGACACATGTCTGGCTTCAGTGACTTTCTTTAGCCAAGGAATTAGAATCCATAATTCCTTTCTTGTATTCTTGAGCATGTGGCTGAAGTTGCCAAGTTCTGCTGCTTGTTGGAGGTAGAGCATTGCCTTCTTTCAATTATGTTTGCATGAGCTTTCTGTTGTTGATGGTTTCTGTCACTGATTAAACTTTTCTTTAAATCCTTTATACAAGTTATAATCTTGTCTGGTTGGAGTCTTGCCCTGAGATCACTACTCCCTTTATGGCATTTAGCATTGGGTTTTTCTTTTAATATTTTTTATTTCTGTGAGCACAAGACTTGGCTCAACATCACCTTTACTGGTGCTCATTTTTTCCTCATACTATATATTTTGTATTTGGCCAGTTCTCTTTTTCATTATAGATCTGCATAAGAGTGACCACTAATAATCACATGACAGAGTCAATAGTAGGTTGTCTTGAAATCTCCTTTGCCAACATCATTAATCCCAAACTCTTCAATTTATCCTGTGGCAGGTTTTTGGGACAATGGCAAAAAGCAGTGATATTCTGCCAAAATATCATAAGAATGTTCTCTATGCCATTTACTAATAGTCTTCCCTTCTGAAATGTCTTGGGCTAAGCTACACAGTTTAAATTGCCCTTATGGTCTTTTATGCTCATTAAGCTCCTGTTAAATTGCCCAACCATTTTTTCTTATTAACTTGAGTATTTCTTTTTTTTTTTATTAACTTGAGTATTTCTTATATACATTTCGAGTGTTATTCCCTTTCCCGGTTTCCGGGCAAACTTCCCCTCCCCCCTCCCCTTCCTTATGGGTGTTCCCCTCCCAACCCTCCCCCCATTGCCGCCCTCCCCCCAACAGTCTAGTTCACTGGGGGTTCAGTCTTAGCAGGACCCAGGGCTTCCCCTTCCACTGGTGCTCTTACTAGGATATTCATTGCTACCTATGAGGTCAGAGTCCAGGGTCAGTCCATGTATAGCCTTTAGGTAGTGGCTTAGTCCCTGGAGGCTCTGGTTGCTTGGCATTGTTGTACATATGGGGTCTCGAGCCCCTTCAAGATCTTCCAGTTCTTTCTCTGATTCCTTCAACGGGGGTCCTATTCTCAGTTCAGTGGTTTGCTGCTGGCATTCGCCTCTGTATTTGCTGTATTCTGGCTGTGTCTCTCAGGAGCGATCTACATCCGGCTCCTGTCGTTCTGCACTTCTTTGCTTCATCCATCTTGTCTAATTGGGTGGTTGTATATGTATGGGCCACATGTGAGGCAGGCTCTGAATGGGTGTTCCTTCAGTCTCTGTTTTAATCTTTGCCTCTCTCTTCCCTGCCAAGAGTATTCTTGTTCCCCTTTTAAAGAAGGAGTGAAGCATTCACATTTTGATCATCCGTCTTGAGTTTCATTTGTTCTAGGCATCTAGGGTAATTCAAGCATTTGGGCTAATAGCCACTTATCAATGAGTGCATACCATGTATGTCTTTCTGTGATTGGGTTAGCTCACTCAGGATGATATTTTCCAGTTCCAACCATTTGCCTACGAATTTCATAAAGTCATTGTTTTTGATAGCTGAGTAATATTCCATTGTGTAGATGTACCACATTTTCTGTATCCATTCCTCTGTTGAAGGGCATCTGGGTTCTTTCCAGCTTCTGGCTATTATAAATAAGGCTGCGATGAACATAGTGGAGCACGTGTCTTTTTTATATGTTGGGGCATCTTTTGGGTATATGCCCAAGAGAGGTATAGCTGGATCCTCAGGCAGTTCAATGTCCAATTTTCTGAGGAACCTCCAGACTGATTTCCAGAATGGTTGTACCAGTCTGCAATCCCACCAACAATGGAGGAGTGTTCCTCTTTCTCCGCATCCTCGCCAATATCTGCTGTCACGTGAGTTTTTGATCTTAGCCATTCTCACTGGTGTGAGGTGAAATCTCAGGGTTGTTTTGATTTGCATTTCCCTTATGACTAAAGATGTTGAACATTTCTTTAGGTGTTTTTCAGCCATTCGGCATTCCTCAGCTGTGAATTCTTTGTTTAGCTCTGAACCCCATTTTTTAGTAGGGTTATTTGTCTCCCTGCGGTCTAACTTCGTGAGTTCTTTGTATATTTTTGGATATAAGGCCTCTATCTGTTGTAGGATTGATAAAGATCTTTTCCCAATCTGTTGGTTGCCGATTTGTCCTAACCACAGTGTCCTTTGCCTTACAGAAGCTTTGCAGTTTTATGAGATCCCATTTATCGATTCTTGATCTTAGAGCATAAGCCATTGGTGTTTTGTTCAGGAAATTTTTTCCAGTGCCTATGTGTTCCAGATGCTTCCCTAGTTTTTCTTCTATTAGTTTGAGTGTGTCTGGTTTGATGTGAGGTCCTTGATCCACTTGGACTTAAGCTTTGTACAGGGTGATAAGCATGGATCGATCTGCATTCTTCTACATGTTGCCCTCCAGTTGAACCAGCACCATTTGCTGAAAATGCTATCTTTTTTCCATTGGATAGTTTTGGCTCCTTTGTCAAAAATCAAGTGACCATAGGTGTGTGGGTTCATTTCTGGGTCTTCAATTCTATTCCATTGGTCTATCTGTCTGTCTCTGTACCAACACCATGCAGTTTTTATCACTATTGCTCTGTAATACTGCTTGAGTTCAGGGATAGTGATTCCCCCCTGAAGTCCTTTTATTGTTGAGGATAGCCTTAGCTATCCTGGGTTTTTTGTTATTCCAGATGAATTTGCAAATTGTTCTGTCTCACTCTTTGAAGAATTGGATTGGTATTTTGATGGGGATTGCATTGAATCTGTAGATCGCTTTTGGTAAAATGGCCATTTTTACTATATTAATCCTGCCAATCCATGAGCATGGGAGATCTTTCCATCTTCTGAGGTCTTCTTCAATTTCTTTCTTCAGTGTCTTGATGTTCTTATTGTACAAATCTTTTACTTGCTTGGTTAAAGTCACACCAGGGAACTTTATATTATTTGGGTCTATTATGAAGGGTGTCATTTCCCTAATTTCTTTCTCGGCTTGTTTCTCTTTTGTGTAGAGGAAGGCTACTGATTTATTTGAGTTAATTTTATACCCAGCCACTTTGCTGAAGTTGTTTTTCAGCTTTAGTAGTTCTCTGGTGGAACTTTTGGGATCACTCAAATATACTATCATATCATCTGCAAATAGTGATATTTTGACTTCTTCTTTTCCGATCTGTATCCCCTTGACCTCCTTTTGTTGTCTGATTGCTCTGGCTAGAACTTCAAGAACTATATTGAATAAGTAGGGAGAGAGTGGGCAGCCTTGTCTAGTCCCTGATTTTAGTGAGATTGCTTCAAGTTTCTCTCCATTTAGTTTAATGTTAGCAACTGGTTTGCTGTATATGGCTTTTACTATGTTTAGGTATGGGCCTTGAATTTCTATTCTTTCCAGGACTTTTATCATGAAGGAGTGTTGAATTTTGTCAAATGCTTTCTCAGCATCTAATGAAATGATCGTGTGGTTTTGTTCTTTCAGTTTGTTTATATAATGGATCACATTGATGGTTTTCTGTATATTAAACCATCCCTGCATGCCTAGGATGAATCCTACTTGATCATGGTTGATGATTGTTTTGATGTGCTCTTGGATTCGGTTTGCCAGAATTTTATTGAGTATTTTTGCGTCGATATTCATAAGGAAAATTGGTCTGAAGTTCTCTTTCTTTGTTGTGTCTTTGTGTGGTTTAGGTATAAGAGTAATTGTGGCTTCATAGAAGGAATTCGGTAGTGATCCATCTGTTTCAATTTTGTGGAATAGTTTGGATAATATTGGTATGAGGTCTTCTATGAAGGTCTGAGAGAATTCTGCACTAAACCCGTCTGGACCTGGGCTCTTTTTGGTTGGGAGACCTTTAATGACTGCTTCTATTTCCTTAGGAGTTATGGGGTTGTTTAACTGGTTTATCTGTTCCTGATTTAACTTCAGTACCTGGTATCTGTTAGGAAATTGTCTATTTCCTGCAGATTTTCAAGTTTTGTTGAATATAGGCTTTTATAGTAAGATCTGATGATTTTTTGAATTTCCTCTGAATCTGTAGTTATGTCTCCCTTTTCATTTCTGATTTTGTTAATTTGGACGCACTCTCTGTGTCCTCTCGTTATTCTGGCTAAGGGTTTATCTATCTTGTTGATTTTCTCAAAGAACCAACTTTTGGTTCTGTTGATTCTTTCTATGGTCCTTTTTGTTTCTACTTGGTTGATTTCAGCTCTGAGTTTGATTATTTCCTGCCTTCTACTCCTCCTGGGTGTATTTGCTTCTTTTTGTTCTAGAGCTTTTAGGTGTGCTGTCAAGCTGCTGACATATGCTCTTTCCTGTTTCTTTCTGCAGGCACTCAGCGCTATGAGTTTTCCTCTTAGCACAGCTTTCATTGTGTCCCATAAGTTTGGGTATGTTGTACCTTCATTTTCATTAAATTCTAAAAAGTTTTTAATTTCTTTCTTTATTTCTTCCTTGACCAGGTTATCATTGAGTAGAGCATTGTTCAATTTCCACGTATATGTGGGCATTCTTCCCTTATTGTTATTGAAGACCAGTTTTAGGCCGTGGTGGTCTGATAGCACTCATGGGATTATTTCTATCTTTTTGTACCTGTTGAGGCCCAATTTTCGACCAATTTTATGGTCAATTTTGGAGAAAGTACCATGAGGAGCTGAGTAGAAGGTATATCCTTTTACTTTAGGATAGAATGTTCTATAAATAACCATTAAGTCCATTTGGCTCATGAGTTCTCTTAGTCTGTCTACGTCTCTGTTTAATTTCTGTTTCCATGATCTGTCCATTGATGAGAGTGGGGTGTTGAAATCTCCTACTATTATTGTGTGAGGTGCAATGTGTGTTTTGAGCTTTAGTAAGGTTTCTTTTACATATGTAGGTGCCCTTGTATTTGGGGCTTAGATATTTAGGATTGAGAGTTCATCTTGGTAGATTTTTCCTTTGATGAATATGAAATGTCCTTCCTTATCTTTTTTGATGACTTTTAGTTGAAAATTGATTTTATTTGATATTAGAATGGCTACTCCAGCTTGCTTCTTCTGACCATTTGCTTGGAAAGTTGTTTTCCAGCCTTTCACTCTGAGGTAGTGTCTGTATTTGTCTCTGAGGTGTGTTTCCTATAGGCAGCAGAATGCAGGGTCCTCGTTGCGTATCCAGTTTGTTAATTTATGTCTTTTTATTGGGGAGTTGAGGCCATTGATGTTGAGAGATATTAAGGAATAGTGATTATTGCTTCCTGTTATATTCACATTTGGATGTGAGGTTATGTTTGTGTGCTTTTCTTCTCTTTGTTTTGTTGCCAAGATGATTAGTTTCTTGCTTCTTCTAGGGTATAGCTTGCCTCCTTATGTTGGGCTTTACCATTTATTATCCTTTGTAGTGCTGGATTTGTAGAAAGATATTGTGTAAATTTGGTTTTGTCATGGAATTTCTTGGTTTCTCCATCTATGTTAATTGAGAGTTTTGCAGGATACAGTAACCTAGGCTGGCATTTGTGTTCTCTTAGTGTCTGTATGACATCAGTCCAGGATCTTCTGGCCTTTATATTTTCTGGCGAAAAGTTTGGTTTAATTCTGATAGGTCTGCCTTTATATGTTACTTGACCTTTTTCCCTTACTGCTTTTAATATTCTTTCTTTATTTTGTGCGTTTGGTGTTTTGACTATTATGTGACGGGAGGTGTTTCTTTTCTGGTCCAATCTATTTGGAGTTCTGTAGGCTTCTTGTATGCCTATGGGTATCTCTTTTTTTTAGGTTAGGGAAGTTTTCTTCTATGATTTTGTTGAAGATATTTACTGGTCCTTTGAGCTGGGAGTCTTCACTCTCTTCTATACCTATTATCCTTAGGTTTGATCTTCTCATTGAGTCCTGGATTTCCTATATGTTTTGCACCAGTAGCTTTTTCTGCTTTACATTATCTTTGACAGTTGTGTCAATGATTTCTATGGAATCTTCTGCTCCTGAGATTCTCTCTTCCATCTCTTGTAGTCTGTTGGTGAAGCTTGTATCTACAGCTCCTTGTCTCTTCTTTTGGTTTTCTATATCCAGGGCTGTTTCCATGTGTTCTTTCTTGATTGCTTCTATTTCCATTTTTAATTCCTTCAACTGTTTGATTGTGTTTTCCTGCAATTCTTTCAGGGATTTTTGTGTCTCCTCTCTATGGGCTTCTACTTGTTTATTTATGTTTTCCTGGAATTCTTTCAGGCATTTTTGTGATTCCTCTCTGTAGGCTTCTACTTGTTCTCTAAGGGAGTTCTTCACGTCTTTCTTGAAGTCCTCCAGCATCATGATCAAATATGATTTTGAAACTAGATCTTGCTTTTCTGGTGTGTTTGGATATTCCATGTTTGTTTTGATGGGAGAATTGGGCTCTGATGGTGCCATGTAGTCTTGGTTTCTGTTGCTTGGGTTCCTGCATTTGCCTCTGGCCATCAGATTATCTCTAGTGTTACTTTGTTCTGCTATTTCTGACAGTGGCTAGATTGTCCTATAAGCCTGTGTGTCAGGAGTGCTGTAGACCTGTTTTCCTGTTTTCTTTCAGCCAGTTATGGGGACAGAGTGTTCTGCTTTCGGGTGTGTAGTTTTTCCTCTCTACAGGTCTTCAGCTGTTCCTGTGGGCCTGTGTCTTGAGTTCACCAGGCAGGTCACTTGCAGCAGAAAAGTTGGTCTTACCTGTGGTCCTGAGGCTCAAGTTCGCTCGCGGGGTGCTGCCCTCGAGCTCTCTGTGGCGGCAGCAACCAGGAAGATCTGCGCCACCGTTTCCAGGAGCTTTAGTGCACCAGGGTTCCAGATGGCGTTTGGTGTTTTCCTCTGGCGTCCAAGATGTGTGCAGAGTGCAGTCTCTTCTTGTTTCCCAGGCGTGTCTGCCTCTCTGAAGGTTTAGCTCTCCCTCCCACAGGATTTGGGTGCAGAGAACTGTTTATCCGGTCTGTTCCTTCAGGTTCTGGCGGTGTCTCAGGCGCAGGGGTCCTGTCGCTCCTGGGCCCTCCCCCATGGGAACCTAGAGGCCTTATACAGTTTTCTCTTGGGCCAGGGATGTGGGCAGGGGTGGGCAGTGTTGGTGGTCTCTTCTGCTCTGCAGCCTCAGGAGTGCCCACCTGACCAGGCGGTGAGGTCTCTCTCCCACAGGGTCTGGGAGCAGAGAGCTTCTGCGGGCCGGGATCCGCGGGTGTGGGCCTCCTGGTAAACCCCAACCATTTTTTTTTTTTTAGTTCAAGGTCCCAAAGTGTTCCACATTCCTGCTAGAAATGGCATTGTAAGACCTGTCACAGCAATACCCAGTCCCTGGTACCAACTTTGGTCTTATTCACTGTTCTCTCTATGACTGTGAAGAGACACCATGACCAAGGCAACTCTTACAAAAGAGAACATTTATTTGGGGCTAGCTTACAGTTTCAGAGTCCATTATCAATATGATATAAAGCATGGTAGCAGACAGACATGGTGCTAGAGAAGTAGTTGAAAACTTCATCCTGATCCACCTGCAACACACACACACACACACACACACACACACACACACACACACACAGAGAGAGAGAGAGAGAGAGAGAGAGAGAGAGAGAGAGAGAGTGGTGGCAAGCTATTGGGGTGGGGCCTGGCATAGGCTTTTGAAACCTCAAAGCCCACCCCTAGTGAACATATTTCCTCCAACATGGTCACATACACTCCAGGAAAGCCACACCTCCCAATCCTTATACTCTTTACTTTTGTTTTTCTTATTATTTTATTTATGGACAATCCAGTCATTGACTACCCTCTGGTCTTCCCTCCCACAGTTCCTCCCATTCCTCTTCCCCCCGTCTCTAAGAAATTATTCCTTCCCCACTAAGTCTCCCTCCTCCTTGGGGTCTCAAGTTTCTCAAGAGTTAGGTATGTGTCTTCTCTTACTGAGACCTGACCAGGCAGTTCTCTGATGTATATGTATGTTGCCCGATTGGTGGCTCAGTTTCTGGGAACTCCCAAGGAGTCTGGGTTAGTTTTGACTGCTGGTCTGCCTACAGGGTTGCATTCCTCTTCAGCTTCTTCCAGACTTTCTCTAATTCAACCATAGAGGTCCCCAAATTCAGTCAAATGGTTGGGTGTAAGTATCTGCATCTGTTTTAGTCAACTGCTGATTGGGGCCTCTCGGGACAGCCATGCTAGGCTCCTGTCTATAAGCACATCATAGCATCAGTAATAATGTCAGGCTTTGGTGCCTCCCCATGAAATGAATCCCAAATTGGACTTGTCACTGGACTACCTTTTCTTCAGATTCTTCTCCATTTTTGTCCCTGAAGTTCTTTTAGACATCAAGAAATCTGAGTTAGAAATTTTGACTGTGGGTTGGCAACCCCATCCCTCCACTTGAGGTCCCATCTATTAACATTATCATCAATAAAAGTAGAAAGAGATGCTATATAACTCCCATGGTGGTTTGAATAAGAATGGCCCCCATAGCCTCATATGCTTTTTAGTATTTAGTCTCCAGGGAGTAGTATAAAGATATTTCAGCAGAATGAATGGAACTAAACATGAAAGAACTTATGACACTATGGAAGCCATTTTTTATTCGAACCACTATGGGAACCATACAGCATTTCTGTGTACCTTTATTTGTGATATTGTTAATTGACGCTGATTAAAATTAGTTGGTTAAAATTATGTCATTTCCCCCCAAAAGTTAATATATTCCCTTTTGTGATTGATAATATTTTATGGAGTTACTTTGAGCCTATTGGTTGATACCATTGTCCTTAACTAGTATGTTACCATCTATCCTTGGAATCTACTGGTAGTTTAGGCCTCAAACATTCATTAATACAGTAGTTAAAAACAGCTTTTTCAATCCTATCATCTCCTTTAGATTAACTGGTGTTGTCATGTATAAGAACCTTGGCTCTTAAGAGTTACTTATATATTTATTTCTTGGCTATTATTTTAATCTGTGGTTTATAATACTTTACTGATGTCTTTTAATTTTTATGCTTTATTTGTTCCAGCTTTGGCCGTTGAATGTTCTTCCCTGTGATCCAAGATGCCCTCTTTGGCACATCCTCATCTTTATTTGGACACATGCTTTATTTCACAGCATCATGCTCAAAGCAGGATAGCTAAGACAAGAGAGAAATATCTCTATTCTTTAAAGTTACATACTAACTGAATACTCAACACATGATCTACATATGTGGTAGATTAACAAGAGACACATGATTTACTTTTCTTTGTGTTCTTGTATATGAATCTACTCATTCTTTCCAGAAAGATTAGACAAGAAACAACCCATGTGAACATTTTTAGGAGGAGAAAAATCATTTTTATAAAGAAATATGGAATAAGAAACTAAGTTGTTTACTGGCACCTAGTATATCTCAAATATTTTTGTTCGGCACTGAGGATAAAGCATCAGACACAGCAGACAGAACTGCTGATCTTTTGGAGCCTATAGCATAATTAATAAGTGTGTTCTTGCTCAGATATTTGTAATGTCCAGTTTTAGTCTTTAGTTCATCCAATTTTCCTTTGATGGCATTCTATCAAAGAAGGCATGGGAAGTCAAGAAAAGAAATTAAAAACTTACACTTTGTAAAGCATTGAGATAGGGGTTGGCCCTTGATTGGAATTTTAAAAATGTACCAAAATTCTGCTCATCATAGGATTACTAGCTTGTCAGGGCAAATCATGTGGTGTAACACTGTAGAAATGATATCTTCCTTTGATATATTTAAATTTTAAAATATTTCCCCTCCTTAGTCAGGCCTTTAGTCTCAGAAGATGGGAGGCAGAGGTTGCTGGATCTGAGTTCAAGGTCAGTCTTGTCTATGATGTGAGTTCCAAGACAGCCAAGGCTACACAGGGAAAGTGTCTCAAAACACAAATAGAGAACCAAACAAAAATTGCTCTGACTCAGAGCGGTTGCTCTGTCTTTGTTGTTTCTCTCTGTCTCTATTTTTGTCTCCTCTCTCTCTCTCTCTCTCTCTCTCTCTCTCTCTCTCTCTCTCTCTCTCCCTCTCTCTCTCCCCTCCTCCCCTCTCTCCTCTTTGTTTACCAAGATCACTGGAGTTATTTCCTGGCTTCTACCTTGCAGCTCCTTGAGACTGAACTTAGATTGGTTGATCTTGGCTTGAAGCACCTCTACCCTCTGAAACCATGTCACTGGCCTGGCTCAGAGATGTTTTTAAAAGTCTAATTTTGAGAGGCTAGAGAGATGGCTCAGTGGTTAAAAGCACTTCTTCTTACAAAGGATTTGGGTTTAGTTCCCAGCACCCACACAGTGTCTCACAACCATTATAACTTTCCAATTCTAGTGGATTTAATGTCATCTTCTGAACTCTGCAAGTACCAGGCAACTTTGAAAAATAAGCAAGTACACCCTAGACAGAGGTGTGGAAGGGGATGGCCTTTTCTGTCATCACAGCATGAAAGAGAAACCGATGTTTGTTTCTTGTTTATTCTTTTTTGGGGGGGGGGGATGGTGGTAGCTAGAGTTTGAGCTTTCTTTTGTTCTAGAATTCTCATGTTCATATTTAGATATTTCTTTCATGAAGCTGAAACCACTATTTCCCTCAATGTTACCCCTTAATTTTGCTAACTGCAACCACATTTATTGTATATGATTTTACCAGTCTATCCCAAGAACGAATTGTCAATTTTCTGGCTTAGACTGGGAAATATATTGACCATTGCAATTAGGGACAATTTGTTTCAAATGTTAAAGACTGTGAAATTGTGAAATTACAGGGACTAGTGACTTTTTCTTATTTAAAAAGCTAAAAAGCTCTTATTTTTAACAAATATAGCACTTGAATTTTAACATTTAAGTGAACCATTAAATTTCTTTAAAGAATTCAGTGTTCGACTGGTGTAGCTCTTGGGAGGCCAAGGCAAGCTGATCTCCATGAATTTGAGGTCAGGTTGTTCTACCTAAGAAGCCATCCATGGCTACAAAATGATGTCCTGTTCTTTAAAAAAATCAGTTTGCATTCTGTATTGCAAGAACTTCATCGGTTAGTCTATATTCTTGTTGTCCAGATAAATACTATTTCCTCTCTTCATCTCCAAGTATGCTTTTCTTTTTCCTGTTGTTTCTTCCTTTTATCTCTGTCTCTCTGTCTCACTGTCTCTCTGTCTCTCTGTCTCTCTCTCTGTCTCTCTCTGTCTCTCTCTCTGTCTCTCTCTCTCTCTCTCTCTCTCTCTCTCTCTCTCTCTCTCTGTGTGTGTGTGTGTGTGTGTGTGTGTGTGGTATATGGTATGATGGTGGTTATAGGTTACTGTAGTTCCCTCCAGATACTGGGGATACTCACTGCTATGCATGCTACTCTAAAGACCGTGCTTCTCTTTTGGTGAACAGTTCATTCCGTGCTTGTACTTACCTTAGTTCTCCCCAACCCCTGCATCTTCTATGAAGCATCTCCCACTCTCTCCCAGCTACCTCCCTTTCACTCTCTTCTGCTTCCATTTTCTTGTCTCTTCCCAGGTATAAATCACCACGCCTTCCTAGTGGGGCCTCTCATTATGAAGGACAGTTTGGCTCTGGAAGCAAACCTGCTGTGGCTTCATTTTGTTCAGATTAAAGCTTCTCTCAGTTGAAGGAAAGAGTGGCAATAATGAGCATCTACCTTCTCCAAATGGTTATGACTTGCTGTTTTATTCTGTACAACTGCAGCCATTTAAGTATGGGCACATCTGTTAACACGTACTCCCTACTAGTCAGGTTCGGGATCGCTCCCCGGCAGCACAACACTTGCTAAACCATAATGTTACTTTGAGTTTATTTGGCTGTGAGCTTCTGTAGGGTAGGGGGGCTGGAACCATACTTTCTTAATCTACATTTTCAGCATTGATCACAGTTTTATTACAGCCCACTTTTATGACAAACACTTTATTTATTAAACAGATCTGCAGGTATAGATTTGTAGATGTTCACCCTGGGGGACAGCATTAGTATCACATAAAGTTTAAATTTGTATGTTCATTACAGCATTTTGGCAGACAGTAGTAAAGTCTCCAGCTTTGTGACGACTCTCCAGGAGATGTGCTAAGACCACACGTTCTTTAAAGCACCCTTCCATCCTAATTTATATTTAATTCATATTTGTTAATGTCATATTTCTTGAGAACTACTCTTGGTCTATCTTATTCACTCTATGGAAGGTGAAGTGCAATGTATCTTTAATATTAACAGAAGTTGTTATGCACATATTGGAAGGAAAAACGCCTTTTTTTGTGTGTTGCTCCTTTTTGTAAGCACTTCCTCCTGTTTTCATTACGTTTCTGATTACTTATTCCTGTGTCACATGTCACATGTCGCGTGTCATTCGATTTTGCAGCAGTTGTTTATTTGAGCACATCTGCATTCCTGCTGCTGGGAATGGAGGTCATGAGAAGTCTATTTCACCCTTCATTTTCCCCAATAAACATGTGTACCGCGGACCAAAGTGAACCCTTTGACTCCAAGATGGAATTCTATTCCAGTCAATCAAAAAAAATGTCTTCCAAATTAGTATACTTAATCAATAGTTCCACAATGGGGGAATAACAACGAATGACATTTGTTGATTACCTTCTATGTCATCAGCGCTGTCCACAGACATTTTAGGTGCCTTTATTGCTTTGATTTTGAAGATAAGGGAAGTTTAGAGTTTAAATAATTCACAGGCAGCAAGGTAGGCATGATGGGACCAGAGCTCAAACACAATACTCACTAGGGCTTTTTAAATTACATTCCTTCTCTCATTATCACTGACTACCTCAGTGAGAGTCATGGAAAGAGTCTTTAGCCTATAAAAAGGAAGAGTCTGTAAATGCTGGAATCATATAATGCAATATTCTAACTATTGATTCCTAAGAAGTTTCTTAGCAGTATCCATTTTTCTTCCTTCAGTGCAACACATGTACTCTCCATGTAATAATACTTATAAGACACTGACGAGCCTGGTTTCACGGATACTTAATTAACCCTTACTATTGCTCTGGTACAGATGTTTTCATGTTTCCCACTCTGAAGAGGAGAAATAGCCCAACATAGCATTGCCCAGGTAGATCTAGAAGCCTTTCAGCCCAGTTAATTCCAGTACAGTTAAGATTAAGTTAATGGTAATGCTCTGTGAGACGCAGGACTCAGGAGGCCTTGAGTCCCTGTACTCTCTATCTATGAGATCTAGGGCTAGTTCTCTATTCTGGTTTCTTCTTCTAAGTAAAGAATTTGGCTTCGATATCCAGCAGACATCACTTGCTTTCTAAAGGTCCTGTCCAGGTTTTCCATTTCATGTGGAGAAAGGGCAGAGTTCCGATGGTAATGGCTGCACGCATACATCGTTTCCTCTCTACCTTTGCTGCCATTTTTAAGTCGTATTTTCTGTGGTTGTTCCCTCTTATTCTGTTCTGTTTGTGGCCTCTCAAGTTTTCCTAAGAGCTGCTAAGAGTAGTACACTTGGTTTGGGGCCTTTGTGTGGCTTTTCTATATTCTTCACTGTATCTATGTAACCCGCTTCCTGATGTCCTTCAGACTTCTCCTTAAATGTTAAGTGTTCATGGGAGCCTCTCCTCCACCTGTCTCCCACTCTCCTCATTTTTACTTTTTACCTTATCTTCACAGCACTTAGCTCTTTTTAAATAGTTTATTAGAGAGATATTATACTCAGTAAGAGCAGAAAAATTTCCCTTAATCCCTTGATTATGTTTCTAGTACCCAAAAGAATGTCCTGAGTAAATATTTATTGAAAAGTGAATGAAAAAGTTTATGCTGCTTGATGCTGTTATACTTCCTATAAAATAGGTTCCCTGATTCTCAGCATTTTTTTCCTGGTCCTCACCAGCCATCATACATTTACAGTTGTCACTAAAATTGTAATTGTGTCTTCTGTCTCAGCAGCATGATGACACATCCCAGCAGCTGTTTGGACTTGAGAGGATCTGGTTTTGATAGGTTGTCCGGTGCTGTTGAGCGTGCTTTCAGTATTCTAATTGGTTTTGGGATTCAATAAATCCTCTGAGAGTTTCTTCCACTTCCCTAGAACGCTGACGCACACATTCTCGTATGCAGCTTGACTCTTCTCAATGATGTCATCTTAACTTACTCAATTGGCTTTTTCCTTCCCGTTTCTCTCACTGTTTTTGTCAGAAAGGAGTCATTCTGTTTCGATCCGCATTCTAATTAGATCACAGCTCCTGCATCAGCTACTGGGATGTAGGTTTCTAATATTATTAGGAATATATATTCCATTAAGGCTGTAACATTAATACTCTGTTTAGGACTTGTGTACAAACTCAGTGTGGCCTATGACCTAAACAGTACAATTAGCAGGAGTGACTAGCCAATAATTGTCAACTTAAATATATTTAGTTTTCAGTTGTCTTCTTCTCACAGTGAAATCCATTTTGTCATTAAATACCATGATAATACCTCTTATATATCATGCTGTCTCCTTTATCATCTTTTCTGACTTACTTCATGTAATTTTGAATGTCTTAGCACAAGTTCAGACTGAATCTTCATTTCTCTCTGCAGTTAGCATCGTGGAATGCTATGGATTCAGATAAATTGTATTTGGACCTGTTAATGCCAGTGATCGGCTTTGTAATCTGAAATGGAATATTTTAATTCTCTAAGCCTTAGTTTCTTTACCTCTAAAATGGGAATAGTAAATCCTACCTTATGTTATAGAGATTAGCGAGAGAGTGAAGTGCAGAGCAGAGTGTGTCCTATACAATAAATATCCAGTACATTTGATAGTTTTCAAATTGTTTACAAAGCACAAGTGAACACTGATAAAATTGATCTATACACCTTTTTACATTCTCCACAGTATCTTTAGTTTTTTTTATTATATTAATTTTTTTTTAGGTCTGTAATGATGGAATCACTGATAATTCAATGTTACAAAATAGAAATGGGCTTCCTGGCCATGACGTAATCCTTAGATACTCTTTCTTTTTTATAATTTACTTTTTTAAACTTAATGTCATTTCATATGATTTATTCTGATTTACTCTCCTCTCTCATTTCTCCCTAGATGCTCCCTACCTCTCCACATTTTTGTCTCTCTTAAGATAATAGATGAACAAGGATAAAATGAAATGAACAAGTAACAGACTAGCAAACAAAATAAACAAATACAAACAAACAAACCAAAAAGCAATAGATAAACAAAGAAAGCTTGAGAAAAGGCATACATATGCACACAAGGCACACACAGAGACACACATAGGCATGCATATACACACAGGCACACACAGAGACACTCACAGGCATACATTAACACACAGGCACACAGAGAAACACACACAGGTACACATGGAGACAAATACACAGGCATGCATATATACACACAGTCACACACAGAGATACACATAAGCATACATATACACACACACACAAAGCCATACACACAAACACACAGGCATACATATACACACACAAGCAGACACATACACACACAGGCATACATATACACACAGGCATATACAGAGACAAACAAAACCAACAAAAACACAAAACTGGAAAACATGACATACAGACAAAAGACAGATAAAGTAAAAACAAAACAAAACAAAACAGAAACCCAAACAAAGCAATAAAAAATCTCCTAAAACATCATTGCTTGAAGATCATTTGCATACAGATCATTTCTTTATATGTTAAGCTCCCTGAAAATATTAGAGAATTTCACTAAATGCATCATTTTACGAAGCAAAGCACTAAAGCCCAGCATGCAGGGGCAGAGCTGAGACAGAGCATACACCAACCTTACTTCAGCAGTGCCAGGGGGTCCTTCTGGGCTAGGTGGGTACTCAGAGAAAGCTTGGGGCCTGAGCAATTAGAAAACCATCCACGTTTTAGACTCCTACATTTTATAACGGTGCTGTTCTACTTCTCTTACTTTTTCTTAGCTGGAGAAAAAGTACAATTTCTATGATTTTTTTTCTCACAGGAATCTCCAGAATCTTTGACTATTACAGAATCTCTATGGTTGGGATACAGTTAAGTGGAGTATAGTAATTATATCATGATAAGAGTGTTTGGTCATTTGGTTTCAGTTTGACATTTTGTTTTTTTCTTCTAAATGTTTTCTTTTCTTTTCTCTTTTTTCTTTTGGCTTTGTTGTTTTTCATTGAGAAAGAACTCAATGTTGGGTAAAGAGGGGGAGGGGGAGAGGTTCTGAAAGGACTTGGGGAGGAGGAAGGATATGATTAAACTATATTTAAATTTAAATATTGTTTTAAATGATAAAAATTATTAATACAGTGTTTCTTTTCTCCGGTCTCTAATTGTTATGCTCTTAGCACATGTAAAATGTTCACAGAAAATACTTTGAAGGTTAAGAGTCAGCATCTTGCACTGGAAAGAGAGCCAGAGCAGACCATAAATATTGATATTTGAATTTTAGTTACATCTTGTGTGTGATAACA
Organism: Rattus norvegicus; assembly: GCF_021556685.1. Classification (NCBI taxonomy): domain Eukaryota; kingdom Metazoa; phylum Chordata; class Mammalia; order Rodentia; family Muridae; genus Rattus; species Rattus norvegicus. The sequence goes on from NC_141534.1 coordinate 157,116,245, forward strand.
GCGTATGTCAGTTGTCTTGCCTTTTCTCTAGGTAGGCACCAGTCTGTTCCTTCTCACTCTACATATAGGCCGCTGTTAGGAAACGTCTCTCATGTGTTTCTGTTTGTGCATGACATCATCAGGTTGCACTCCTGTTGCAGAAGCTCTATCATGTTAATCGTTATATCCCCACTTCCTGTCTCTGACAATATTGACCTATAGTAGGCAACCAATAATAGTAGAATAATCATAATAGTCAAACAATTAGTGAGTCTTTATTTATTTTTTTCTTCTCTTTGATGTCTTCTCTCCTTTAAAAAATCTATTCAGTGTTGGTCTTTCCCACAGCTGTGGTTTTGCTCATCTCTGTGCATTCTACTTGAGCCTTCTTGTTTATTCTTATTTTGTGAGCACATATACCAGTGGTTAGAAATAGCTATGTCAAGCACTAATTTCTCTCATCAATTTGAACTTTTGTTTCTAATTATATTACAGGGAACATTATGTGACCCAGCCTTATCTCAGAATCCAGTCTAGGTCAGGGTCTCTGGTGCTTCCCTTTTCATGAGGCAAAGCAGGTCTTTAGGCACCAGTCTGTTTCTTCTCACTCTACGTACAGGCTGCTGTTAGGCAAATGTCCCTCATGTGTTTCTCTGTTTGTCCATGTCATCATCAGGTTGCACTCCTGTTGCTAACAATTTGGCACCTGGAGCTGACAGTATAGTATGTAAGACAGAGGGGTTGGTTATCTGGTTCTTCCTCCAGGGGTTGGTTCCATCAGGTCCCATGGTTTTCCAGATCATATTGCTTCTCCCATACAAGCTACTTTTGAGCTTACTAAGTAAGGTCTCTCAGCCTTGCCTTCTGAACTCCTGTTCTAGCATTACGCTGCCACTTTTCTGGCCTATCACAACTGCTTGCTGCATTTCACCTTTCTGCTTTTTCCCACGCAGTCTTTCTGTTTTTTGTTAATTTATTAATTAATTAATTAACATCCAAATGCTACTCCCTCCCAGTCCCCCCCTCACTGAGATCTGCCCTCTATCTCCACCTCTCCTTCTCTGAGAGGATGGAGGCTCCCCTGCGTATCCCCCATCAGCCTCCCCCCCACCCCCACCCCGTCCTATCAAATCTTTGCCAGAGTAGGCGCATCCTCTCCCACTGAGGCCACACAAGGCTGCCTGGTTGAGGAGAATGATACCACAGTCAGGCTACAGCTTTAGGGCCAACCTCCACTACAGATGTTGGCAGGCCCATAAGGAGACTGAGCTTCATGTATGCTGCATATATGCCAGGAGCCTCGTACTAGCCTGTGTGTGTTCTTTGGTTGGTGGCTTAGTTTCTGAGAACTCCCAGAGATCCAGGTTAGTTGACTCGGTTGGTCCTCCTTTGTGCTTCTTGTACCTTTCCGGGCCTCCAATCCTTCCTTCAACTCTTTCGTAAGAGTCCTCGACCTTCGTCCAATGTTTGACTGTGGGTATCTGCATCTGTTTCAGTCAGCTGCTGGGTAGAACCTCTCAGAGTTCCTGTCTGTGAGCATACCAGAGCATCATTAATAATGTCGGGGATTGGTGCTTGCCCATGGGACGGGTTTCGAGTTGGGCCACTTATTGGTTGGCCATTCCCTCAGTCTCTGCTCCATCCTTGTCCCTTAAGGGTGAATTTTGGGTCAAAAGTTTTATGAGTGGGTTGACGTCCTTATCCCTCCACTGGGGATCCTGCCTAGCTTCAGGAAGTGGCCTCTTCAAGTTCCATGTCCCCACTGTTAGGCTTATAGACTAAGGTTCTTACTTAGAATTGGCCACAGTTTAGTTCCCCCTCAGAACAGAGACGCATGACATCATCCTGCTTAAAGACTCTTTAGTCTCACTACCCTCTCCTTCGGTTTTCTTACTACATCCCTCTTAGCATCTCTACTCAGTTTAAATGTTATACTTCTGTGACTCTCTTCTAGTACCGTGCTCTTAGCATTTTAAAAACTTATGTGTCTGTTCCACACTGAATAGTGAAAGTGTGGGAATTGGTTTCTTGTAATCCTGAATAGCTGGACTTTATTCCGTGTTTCATTGGTTAATAGATGTCTAGAATTAATAACGAATCAGTAATGCCTGAATTTTATTACATGTTCAAAATGTTTCGAAACCTAAGAATTATTTTGACTGTCTACAGGGATAATCCATAGAAGTTCACATACTCTAGTACATCCTGGCAGGGAGAGGACCTGGCATGTGCTGTAGGTGGCAGAGACGCCAGGGACCTCTTTGCTGGCACTTAGTTGCTGTGTGTTGCTTTAGCTCCCCAAACTTCATTCCTTTCATCCAAAGCTGCCTATGGCGGACTGCGCACTGGTTTGTAAAGGCGTCCAGATATACTTTTTTTTTTTTATTAACTTGAGTATTTCTTATTTACATTTTGAGTGTTATTCCCTTTCCCAGTTTATGGGCCAACATCCCCCAACCCCTCGCCCTCCCCTTCTATATGGGTGTTCCCCTCCTCACCCTCCCCCCATTGCTGCCCTCCCCCCAACAATCACGTTCACTCGGGGTTCAGTCTTAGCAGGACCCAGGGCTTCCCCTTCCACTGGTGCTCTTACTAGGCTATTCATTGCTACCTATGAGGTTAGAGCCCAGGGTCAGTCCATGTATAGTCTTTTTTTTTTTTTTTTTTATTAACTTGAGTATTTCTTATATACATTTCGAGTGTTATTCCCTTTCCCGGTTTCCGGGCAAACCCATGTATAGTCTTTAGGTAGTGGCTTAGTCCCTGCAAGCTCTGGTTGCTTGGCATTGCTGTTCATATGAGGTCTTGAGGTCCTTCAAGCTCTTCCAGTTCTTTCTCTGATTCCTTCAATGGGGGTCCTGTTCTCAGTTCAATGGTTTGCTGCTGGCATTCGCCTCTGTATTTGCTGTATTCTGGCTGTGTCTCTCTATACTGGGGTTTTAACTCATGTTACTGGCTTTCTCTTTTTAGCTGACAGATAAAAACTGTGTGTATTTATGGTGTACAACCTAACGTTTACATATACAAACACAGTGGAATTTCTGAATTAATGTACTTTCTTATTTTTCAGTAATCTTCAACTATACAAATGTATATTTCTAACCTTTAAAAAATATAAAAATGTAAAGAGCATTCTAAATAGCATGTCTTCTGTTAATATATAGAATTTTTTCACTCCTAGAATCCCTTTTTTATAAAGCATAACTATATTTTGTCCTCATTCTGCGTTTATTGAACTTGGAGTAATTTGTCCATTTTCAAACATTATTGACTTAACTTCTCTTTTGCACATGGTGGTCAGAAATTAGTTAGTATTCATCGATCCCTATGGAAATAATAAATAAAATATTTGGCTTTTTGACAGCTACATTAGCTGCATTGTTCAACACGCACAGCTGTCAGGCTTAGAATGGCAGTTTGGCAGCTGACAAAGCTTATTTCACCCAGTGGCCTTCCTTTCAAAGGGTTTGCAAATGCTACACATTGAGTACAGTTAAGTCTGGAGCTCACTAGTAGGGCTTGTATTTAAATGGGAAAGAAAACACTATTTTCTTCAGAAAATTTGAGACTGTCTCATAGTGTAAAAGTATTGCCTGCCTTATGAGTCTAAACTAAAATGGCCAAAATGCTGTCTTGTACGTCACTCCAACTTTCAAAAATGAAGACAACAAAATGTCACTAAACTTTGAGTATAGTTTGCAATAGTTTATATGCACAGGAATGTTCTGTGTAAGAAGATGATTTCATTGACACAGAATACTCTATCTTACTTTTTGTGTTTGAGGTTGGTTCTGAGGAAATTTGGTCTATCCTCTTGGCTTTTCTAGTTTGGCCTTCTTGTTTTCTACCTTAGTTCCTCCTCCCTCCCATTTTCTTCTATAAACATTGATTAAGTATCTTTAATTATTTTTTGTGCCAGGCACTGTGCTGGAGAATGGAATAGATATAAACAAAAATATATAAAACTAACCTCCCTCTCTCCTCAAGAGACTTCACTTGTCTAAGTAGAAAAAACACATTTAAACTATGCAGAAGATTAGGGAAAACAGAGATCCAGGAGCCGGGGAGCACTGTAAGTATGAGCTACAATATATTCTACATTTGTATTTAATACTGCAACAATAGCCTATGTGGATTTTTCTTTTTTTTCTTTTTTTCTTTTTTCTCTTTTTTTATTAACTTGAGTATTTCTTATATAAATTTCGAGTGTTATTGCCTTTCCCGGTTTCTGGGCAAACATCCCCCTAATCCCTCCCCCTTCCCTTCTTTATGGGTGTTCCCCTCCCAACCCTCCCCCCATTGCCGCCCTCCCCCCATAGACTAGTTCACTGCGGGTTCAGTCTTAGCAGGACCCAGGGCTTCCCCTTCCCCTGGTGCTCTTACTAGGATATTCATTGCTACCTATGGGGTCAGAGTCCAGGGTCAGTCCATGTATAGTCTTTAGGTAGTGGCTTAGTCCCTGGAAGCTCTGGTTGCTTGGCATTGTTGTCTATGTGGATTTTTCTATTCATGGCCATTCAGCTTTGTCTGTGTTAATAGAAATAACAAAAGGACATATTATTATGCATCTACTCTGTGCACAGCCTTTATTGTTTACCCTTTAGGACACACCTATGCATTCAGGTTGTTTTACAGTTGAAGAATGAACAATAATGAGATAAGAGTTCTCTCTGGGGCTAAGTGTCTGCACTCAATCTGTCACTGACTATGAAGTTTTGATGAGGTACTTTATCATAATTTATATTAGTTTTCTCATCTTTGAAGTTGATCGACAGGGCCTTTCATGGTGGTTCATGCCTGTGATCTCAGCATATAGGAGGCTGAGGTAGGAGGAGTCCAAGCTTGAGATTAGCCTGGGCTCCATAGCAAGACTTTCTCCCTCTCCCTCTCCCTTCTCCCTCCCCCTCTCCCTGTTCCTGTCCCTCCCCCTCTCCCTGTCCCTCTCCCTCCCCCCCCCTCTCTCTCAACACACACACACACACACACACACACACACACACACACACACACACACACACACACACACACACACACACATGGTTATAGGTTGCATAGAGTTTGAATGTGTTGCCCCACAATTCATGTATTAGATGTTTGGTTCTCATATGACTAGACCTTTAGGAGATGGGAGTCCTATGTCACAAGACTCTCCTTTCCTTCCTTTCTGTTGGTGATGTGGTCTCTTCTCATATGATCTGGTCATTGTGCTGCCATCTTCTATCAGAGTTGGGCTGATGTCTGTTCCACGCTCCTAAACTTCTAGAATAGAAAAGCCAATAACTTGACTGTCTTTGTAAAATTAAAAAGATAGATTTGACAACAGTATCTATACATAGGGCTTTTATAATGGATATAATTAAGGTATTATAATTCTAACCAATAGAAGTAGAGAGTTAGAATTTTTATGTATGTTGTTTGCCACAGGCATGCTGTATGCATGGAAACCAGCAAGCAGCAGAAGGTGACAGAATCCCTGGAAGTGGAGTTACAGATACTTAGTCACCGTAAGGGTCCTGAGAATCATATGGTGCTTCTCTGGAAGACCAGCTTGTGCTGTTAACCACCATGCAACATCTCTTTCTCTGATAATTACATTTTTCACATTCTTTAATCTGATTCATAATTTCAAATGTCTCTAAGACATATCCATGTCTATGAGTCATAAAATTTTGAGAGAGAACTTGCAATAATCAATTAAATTTGTGTTTCTAAGAGAAATATATACAAGAGACTTTCAGCTAACAGGTAAAGGGTGAACTCTGGTGGCCCAGAGTCTGGTTAGCAGTAAAGGATTGCCACACAACAGTTTTGTAGGGAACAAATGATGCAATAAAGACAGACTGTGATCTTGAAGGTGAGTTCTTGCTCTGCCTTTGTTATCAGAGATTAAAATTTCTCTGGTTAGTAGGATGTGGGAGAGGAACCCAGCTCTCTGCAGCTGCTCAGCACCTGTTGCTTGTATGACTCCCTCTCTACGTCTTTGAATTACTCACTCCCACAGCCTTAGCGTGGCTCGCCTATGTGGCATGTTAGAAATGAAGGCAGGAAGGCTCTCTGAGGTTTGCAACTCACAATGCAGGCTAGGCTATTCTTGGACTTGTTGTGGTTCTTCTATTTCAGCCTGAAAAGATCTGTACCACAATTCCTGACTTTCTTGGTTAGTTTTCAATGAAAGATCCAACTCAGTTTAATGACCTCATTCTCAGCACCAGGGAGACATAGGAGGATCCCCATAGTGAGCTCACCAGCTGGTCTGGAAAAATTGGTAAACTCCAGGTTCAATGAGAGAACCAATGTCAAGAGTAATGTGGACAGAGACTGAGAAAGACACCCAGTGTTGGCTCCTTTTAACTATTATAATTAAATTATAAATAGGTTTCAATATGAATTATATGCATGCATATAATCTTTAGATCATATTCAAGCCTGTTTCTTGTTTTATTTCCTCTCCTTCCTGCATTTCCCATTATACTGGTTTTCTTTGTTTTCAAAAATTTCTCATTTCTACTTTTTGCACTTTCAAAGCAATCTAGAGTCTACATAATAAAAATGTGCTTGCTTACTTTTGATTTGTCTTATTATTTTTCTAATAGCAAAAGAAAGCATACAGAGAAAATGTATTCAATATATTCACACTGGGAGCAGGAGTACATTAAAGGGTGCACTGACTCCACCAAGACTATCTTTAGGGTACTGACACGAGCTATAGGATTGAACAGAGAAGCCAGAGAGATACATAATGAAGTAGTCCTGGTGGGGCCAGATGGATCTCAGTCTCTGTTCCGACTCTGAAGGACAGTCCAAAGAGCCCTTGCTGCCTGAAGTGTGTAGAGTGTTTCTCAGAGCGTGATTTCATGCTCCAGGGTGACTCCTTCTCATTGTAACAATGGTTCTCATCTGAGAGCGTGGTCTGTCTTTTGAGGATCTGTTGTTTCTGAAATCTATATGGGTTATAGTTAAATGACATAGATGACATAATCTCTGTGTATTCAGTAGTGAAAGGGGATAGGCCACAGCAGTCAGACAAGTACTCCTGGAGGGGTTATCAAGATTACACAGTGTCAAGAGCCTGCCGGAGCTAATGTAAAGGAAACTGACACAAAGTGAAAGCAGAGAATAGGCTTCTATTCTGTTCTTGTTGCCGAGTGAGTCTGGTTTGTTTTGCTTAACTGGATGATCTCCAGTTGCACTATTTGTTCTGAAAATGAATTAATTTGTTCTTTTTTGAAAATGGTTGAATAGAATTCCACTGTATCATGTATATATTAGTACCTACTTCGGTTGGATCCATGATTTGCCTATTGTTAATAGTGACACACTAAACATGAGTATCTCTTTGGGTATGCTGACTTAAATTCTTTCTTTATATACCTATGTGTGGCATAGTAAGCTTATATTGCCTTTCTACTTTTAGTTCTTTTAGGAGTCTCTATAATATTTTTCAACATGGCTTGATATATTTACACATAGTTTATAAAAGCATCCCTAATCATATTGTTGTCAGTATGTCTTAGTGAAAACTATTCTGACTGGCATAAGATTTCCATTTTCTTTTTTGTAATTTTATCTTGGGTTTCCCAAAAGGCTAAGCTTGTTGAATTTTTCCTGTATTTATTGATCACTTATACATTTTGAGAACTGTCTATTTAATTCATTTGTCCATTTTTGGATTGGATTATTTATTCTTTTGCTATTGAATATATTGAGTTCTTTATATATTCTGGTTATTAATCCTTTTTGAGATGAATAGCTTCCAAATATCTTTCCCATTCTGTAGGGTATCTTTTCATTTTGTTATTTCTTTAGTTTTTAATTTTATGCAATTCCATTTGTCAGTTCTACTATTTTCAGAGTCCCTTTCTGAAAGTCCTTATCTATGTCTATACATTGAATTATTTTTCCTGTGTTTTCTTCTTGTAGATCTTAGATTAAGGTATTTGATCCATCTTTCATCACTTTTTATATAGAATGAGATGGGGGTCTACATTCAGTTGTCCTCATGTGAAAATGCTTTCTCCTGTAGCCTTTGCGGAAGACAATGTCTTTTATTCCATGCTGGTTTGGGCATCTATTGAGAATAATATTTCTCTATCAGACTCCATTGATCTATGCTTATTTTATGTTAATATCAGGATTTTTAAATCTCTATAGGATCTGTAGTATAATTTGTAGCAAATGTTCTGATATTACCAGCATTTTATATTTTGGTTTCCTTTAACATTTTTATGTACTTCCTTTGAAGTACAAATTTTACTAGAGTATAATTTTTCCATATTTCACCTGTTCTTTTAATATCTTAACTGAGAAGTCAGTACCTAGCACAAGGCCATAAAAGTTTATACTTTTTTTTATCAGAGCTTTATAACTTTAACTCTTAAACTTTTCAATCCAATTTAATTTTCATGGATGATATGAATTCCAGTTAATTAGTTTATACATGCGACTAGTCAGTTATCCCTAAACAAAATTATTGAAAAGAATTTTTTTTTCCACCACAGAATCATCTTGGTCCTACTGTTGAGAATTGGCCAATGATGAATGTGTTTATTCTTAGAATCACAATTACACTCTATTCATTGGGATGGCTATTACTACGCCAGTACCATACTCAGTTTTAAGATCAGGAAGCATGAATCTTCTGCTTTGTCCATCGTTTTTAACTTTGTTTTGATTTCTGGAATTTTTATATGAATTTTGGGATCAATTTGTTAATTTTGGGGGAGGGGGACACATCAGCAGAAATTTTTATAATGACCTTGTTGAATCTCTAGTATGTTTTGGTAGTTCTATCATCTTCACAACATTGTCTTTCAAATTATGATGATGAAATGTTTTCTATTGATTTATGTTTTATTTTATTTTAAAAAGGTTTTGTAGATTTTACTGTAGTGATCTTCCATTTGTTTTGTAAATATTCATAAAGGCTAAGGCTAAGGAATATAAAATGTTGATATGTGGCATACCTTGTATATTAGTATATATTCCAATCTTACTGAATTAATTTGTTAGCTGTAATAAATGTGTGTGTTAGCTGTAATGTATATGTGTGTGTATGTGTGTGTGTGTGTGTGTGTGTGTGTGTGTGCTTGATTGAATTTCTTAGTATTTCTTTTTGTATACAAGATTGTCAGTTCTGACTAGACATAATCTCATTTCTTCCTTCAATCTGGTAGCCTTTTACTTCTTTTTTCATGCATAATTGCTTTGGCTAGAACTACTAATATGATTCTGATCAGAAATAAACAGACACTCTTGTATTGTTTCTGATCTTAGGGAGACACATACAGTGTTTTGCAGTTAAATAGGATTATTGCTGTGAGTTTTTCAGATGTGTCCTTTATTCAAGTTAAGGGGAATAGATATATTTTATAGACTTACTCTTTTACCTCATTCAAATATGCTTATATAGTATATATGCTTATATATATTAAACATGGAAAGCTGTGTATAAAGATTCGGACATTTTACACAATAATATGAATTTATTACCTTTCTTGACAAAAATCCCTAGAAATCTAATCATGATGTTTGCTCACACTTGTTCAGAACAATAAGTGCTACCTTTTATAGAGGATAATTATCTTCTTTCCTATAGTATATAACCCCCAGCTATGTCAGCTTCTTTTATACATATCCATACATGCATAATGCCAATGTATGACTTCTGAGAGCGGAGAGGAATAATCTTTCTTCTCTAGGAATAAGATCCCTAATTGGTTATCCAGTACCAAATGGTTATCCCTGAAAAAAAATATATCACTAAATGAACTCAGCACATTATAACATTGTAGTTTTGTGTGTGTGTGTGTGTGTGTGTGTGTGTGTGTGTGTGTGTGTGTGTGTATTTAGGACCTTCCTCAGTGCCTGGAGCTGGGTAGGCCCATTCAATATGTATTCTCAGCAAATAAGTACTTGTTGAAAACATTGAGATGAGCAGGACTTATGTTTATAAAAACACTGGGGCAATATTTTATGAAAAGTCAAATGTTGTCGTTTTATATTTTGTTCGTGCAGGTTTACTTAGGAAATACTGTTGCCCGCTTGTGTATTATTTTTTTAGCAAGTTTATGCAGATATTCACAATTTTGTAGCATTTAAAAATGAAAACTAGTGAAAATTGAAATGAAAATGATTTTCTTGAAATAAAAACAGTTGGTATTGATTTTTTATCATTTCCAAGGAGTCAGGAGGCACTTTCTTACATGTTGTGTACTATTGCAGGGAAAAACAGCAACGGGGATTATCTATGGGATATCTGTAATACTGTGGCCAATCCCCTGATTCTCAGTTTTCGTTTGGGACGGTCTGGCTTTTCTGGTGTTTGTTCACTTCCTGTGGTATAACATTATTGCCACTGCTTCTTCCTAGCACACACCTTTCATTTTCAGTGGACCCCTGAATGGCCCTGACACTTGTGTTTTCCTCCCAGAGTGTTCACGGTCCAGCTGAAAGAAGAGATTGGTGCTGGGTGGTTTTCCTGCTTAGTGGATTAGCGCATATGAAAATGGATTTCATAGTTTGTCTCCTCTCTCCTTTTGTTTTCAATGAACATTTAGGGAGACAAAGCAGTGCCATAGTGGGAGATGATTTTTTAAAAGTAATTTATTTTTGGAAGTTTCAAGTGTAGTGTGTTACATACTTTTGAAAAGATTTTGCTTAGACTTAAAGACAGGATTAAAGGTCAGCTGTTAGGAAGGAATGCCTGTGGCTGTGTGCCTGCTGAGGTGGTGTGAGCAAGAGACACTGGCGGTTTCAGTAACAAGTGGGAGACTTGTGTTGAGACATCCAGATTTTCTCTTCTCTTCAAAACGTTTTCATGGAGTCCAAGGAGGTTCTTGTTCAATGTAAGTCGATTTACTTTTCTTCTGACTTTCCTGTGGCGACTGATATACTAGCAACTGGGAATACTTCCTTCATAATTTCCTCGCATTATTTCCTGTCTTATCTTGTGTTGCTTGCCTCACTCATTCTCAGTCTTGTGAAGATATCCTCACGCTCCTGATTACAAAATTAAGGACGGAAATGAAGGAGCTGCAAAATTCGAGCTGTGTTTGGCAGTCATAAGTATCCTCTCCTACCAGGATATGTGTGGCAGTTTGACTTTGGAAAGCAAAAGGCTGTGCTCAAATTTCTGCTATATGTGTGATCTTGTAAGCATTCAGAATAAACAGGAGATTTGAATCGCCACTTTCACATGGTTTTATTGTAGATTATAAAACATCATAGCAATATGGGTGAGCTCGTCCCAGAAGCTCAGGAGATATTGTTTCTTTCTTT